>NC_091213.1:2579990-2879990 GCF_040958095.1 Procambarus clarkii
AGCGTCACTCATCCTGTGAGTGGACACACCGCCATGGTGACAGTATTGGGCAGCGTCACTCATCCTGTGAGTGGACACACCGCCATAGTGACAGTATTGGGCAGCGTCACTCATCCTGTGAGTGGACACACCGCCATAGTGACAGTATTGGGCAGCGTCACTCATCCTGTGAGTGGACACACCGCCATAGTGACAGTATTGGGCAGCGCCACTCATCCTGTGAGTGGACACACCGCCATAGTGACAGTATTGGGCAGCGTCACTCATCCTGTGAGTGGACACACCGCCATAGTGACAGTATTGGGCAGCGTCACTCATCCTGTGAGTGGACACACCGCCATAGTGACAGTATTGGGCAGCGTCACTCATCCTGTGAGTGGACATACCGCAATAGTGACAGTATTGGGCAGCGTCACTCATCCTGTGAGTGGACACACCGCCATAGTGACAGTATTGGGCAGCGTCACTCATCCTGTGAGTGGACACACCGCCATAGTGACAGTATTTGGCAGCGTCACTCATCCTGTGAGTGGACACACCGCCATAGTGACAGTATTGGGCAGCGCCACTCATCCTGTGAGTTGACACACCGCCATAGTGACAGTATTGGGCAGCGCCACTCATCCTGTGAGTGGACACACCGCCATAGTGACAGTATTGAGCAGCGCCACTCATCCTGTGAGTGGACACACCGCCATAGTGACAGTATTGGGCAGCGCCACTCATCCTGTAAGTGGACACACCACCATAGTGACAGTATTGGGCAGCGCCACTCATCCTGTGAGTGGACACACCGCCATAGTGACAGTATTGGGCAGCGTCACTCATCCTGTAAGTGGACACACCGCCATAGTGACAGTATTGGGCAGCGTCACTCATCCTGTGAGTGGACACACCGCCACAGTGACAGTATTGGGCAGCGTCATTCATCCTGTGAGTGGACACACCGCCACAGTGACAGTATTGGGCAGCGCCACTCATCCTGTGAGTGGACACACCGCCATAGTGACAGTATTGGGCAGCGCCACTCATCCTGTGAGTGGACACACCGCCATAGTGACAGTATTGGGCAGCGCCACTCATCCTGCGAGTGGACACACCACCATAGCAGCATGTACAACACTCCCCAATAGAAAGAAAACCCGCTGGGTTGTTCATCCTGTCATTTGTACCTAGACACAGCTGGGACTTGCTTAACTGTCTCAAGTGAACAACTCTTCAAACAAGAAGATTAACATCTATCAACCCTTAAAAGCTAACGTTGTCTTGCGAGTGCAATATGGGGAAATCTTTTAAGAACAGTATCAATATTTGACAGTGTTTTCCTAACTCAAACAATGTGGGGTTTATTATTCTACACATATTTCTAATGTCTCTCAGATGTTCACATTCTCTCAGGTAGTGGTCAAGGCGGTGTCCATCACTCTCATCACAGATTCTGCAACTCCGCTGCTCAGCTGTTGTTTCCATTCCGAATCTCCATGGATATTTGTATCCATGACGGATTCTCGCTATTACTGATTCTCCTGCGACCACCTCCTCTTTGTCCATAATGATTGGGATTGCCAGCTGTAACCATGTTGTACCATCGTACAGATTCACTGGTTTGTGCTTCTATCCTCCTTTCCTCAGTTACCTTGTCACAGTGATGTTGCCTGACAATACCTCTAATTTGTAGAAGAGTCTTGGTGTAACAAACTAGGCTGTTGTAAGAATTATCCAGAGTGGTTTATCGACAAAAGAGAATGGGAAGCTGAGCCGCATGGTGACCTGACCCCCAGGGGAATTCGCGGTGGAAATAACCGACGCTTTGTTCATATCTGCGTATAATGAATCATCCTATAGTATTCAGTAATTTAGAGAAAATTAGCCTTTATTCATTTTGCATTAAAATTGTATTGTATAATAGTACTGGGTACAATATCAAGAGTATTCTAATTATTGAGTTTAAGTCACCATCAGTGACGTCACGAATCAGATCTAACTTTTAAAGCGGAGTGACCGGCGGTCATAGGTCATCAGGGGTTGACAGGTCTACTATTTCTCAAAGTTTTAATAACCATCTTTGTGATCGGGAACAGCTCTGCCGTTAGAGGCTTGTGTAATTTAATTCAGTAAAATAATTCAACCAGTCTGGATCAATTAAGTACAACAGAGGTTAATTGTTATAACTTAAACCTGGCTAGTAACTTGGTAAAACTTTGACTAGGCGGAAGGATACAAGGTTCTAGTCTGGGCTAGGCCAGACGAGGACAAATCAGTGTGGTCACGGAAGCAACTGGGAGAGGTCAAACATCTTACCTCTCCCCAAGACCAGCCAAGACATCTAGCTGGTCGCCCAAGGTATAGTTGCTATTGTTAAGTATAGAAATAGTCTCATTTGCCACTCAGGTCAAGTAGGGAGTGTTAAAGTGATAGGGAGTGAACATTTTTTAGATTTTGTTTTAGTTTTCTTTTAATAAATTAAATTTGTTAATATTTTGCATTTTTATTGTTTCCATTTGGTTATGTGTATACTTGTCCTGGTCACGTGGTCCACACGAGGCAGAGTTGCATTGGGCGCCGATTCTAACATCGAATCGGAATTATCATTACCGTGTAATTTATTCCACACTCAAGGTCATCGTTTATAGTGGGGATCAAGCCCCTAGGTTGATTAATTAGCGTGATCGATCCAGACCTCGATCATTGCTCTTGTATTACTGGTCTGGTGGTGGCAGCAGAGGTGACTCTAGGGTTTTGTTCAGAGCTTAGGTCACGTCATACTGGGTGTAGAATCCTAAGTCGGTCAATCGTCTTAGGACCACGTGGCGTGGAGTTGGCTTTGTTAAAAGTTTTGGAGTCCCTTGGTTTAGAAATAAAAGTAAGAATACGGGTAGAGGGAGTAGAAGGAAGAAAAGAGAGAGGAACGCAAACCCGTGTTACAATGGTGCACAGCGGTGGTTTCAACAATTTTGTTTGAAATTGTTGAAAGGCTCACGCGTCTAGCCGTTCGAACACGTGCGCGGATGCTAAGGAGACAGCCGCGGGCCAGGATTAGCAGTGCGCCCCACAAGTGCGTTTGAGTGGGGATTGGCGAATCTTGGGTCATGCGGGCTGATATGATTAAGGTTAGTTAGTAAGATTAGGCTGTTAAAATTAGATTTATTGAAAAGGAGACCGCTCCGAGTTGATTGGACTGGGTACCATACTCGACCCATTGCAATTAATTCAGAGGTGTTGGGAGCCGCCATACTCTCAACAGCAGTTCCTTGAGGGCTGTCGGGGGCGGATATATCTGTGGGACGCCAGTAGATAGTCCGAGGGCGTTATTAGACGACCCAAAACGCTAAGGAAAAACGTAATCCGTGAAGGGCGTTGCGGCCTCCGAGGGACGGACTAGTAACCTACCTAGCAGCGATTCAACAACTAAGTGATCGCACACTTAGTGGAGGTTGAGTCGTCCCTAGTCATAATTGTTGCTGAAAGCTGCATGTCGCTCTGTTGGAACCTAGATGGTGTGGCCTCTAGGCTAGGTGTGGTACGGCGAGCCGGTAGGAGCAATTATAAGATTAAGTCGAGTGCATTTTTTTTAATTAAGTATACTTCAATTTATAAAGTAATTTTCCAATTATTTTGCGTTGTTCTAGATTAATTTTTTCCCCTAAATTCAATCCCCGGTTAAAATTTTTCCCAAGTGTTTAGCGTTTTCTTGCATATTAGGCTAAGTGCGTACGTTAAGTTTTGTTATTCCCTGTTGTATTAGTCTAAGTCAGAGGCGTTGTTGCTAGAGTGTAGTTAATCCTCTGGACTTAGGGCTATATGTCGGTCACGATAGATAAGTGAAGGAGTTTAAGGGATAATAAGTTGCGTGTAAATGTTATTTGTCCGTGGAATATTTCTAAGTATTTTGGGATAAGTTTTCGGCTAAGTCGATGTCGGAAACTCGTTAACTGTAATTAATTTGTATTCATGGGTCACGTGTACGATCTGGGCGTCATTAGGATTCTCCAGTCGATGCGAGTGATAGCTTATAGTTTTTACCAGTAAGACGGTAGAATTGTGTTTGTAGACTTAGAACTTGTTTTCAGTAGAAACGTAGGTGGAAAATTTTTCTAAGTCCAGCTTGGGCTAGAATCTGACTTTTTGGCGGAAATTCGAATTTTCATGTTTTGTGTATATTCTGGGGCCAGTATTACTCTCTAGTGCGCGCAAGGGACGTAATTCTGTTCGTAAAGCATTAAACAGTGATAATTACATTTTTGCCGAATTTAGTATTTTTCGAGAAAATCGTGTTGTAATTTTGTCAGAGTCCATTTGAGGTGAAAATCTCTGATTTTGACGAAAATTCGAATTAGTGAGTGTTGAAACCGCCCGAAGTGTCAGTATTGTTCTGTATACAACGTCAGTAGTAAATAATAACGTATTTATATCTGGAAACGAGAAAACCAAATTTTTTTGAATTAAAGGAGTTTTGTGATATTTGGGGTGATAGAATTTTTTTTCCCTCGGAGTCAGAAAAATTGGCAGAGTCCAGCAATTGAGTAAAAACGCAGTTTTTGAGTAAAATTCAATTTTTAGTAAGCATTTATAGGTCCTGGGTGTCTATATTAATCGCTAGAGCGGTTTATTAACGTAAAACTAGTTATTTTCCTTCAGAACAAAAATTTTGATTTTTCAGCGTTTAAGCGAAAAAGCGCGGGACTTAGTTTTTTTTCAGCGCAGCTGGTCCCGCTCCATCAGTCATCAGTGGCCACGCTGCTCACTTCAAGCGCGTTTAGTATTCAAGTACAGTAAATATTCTTTATTAATCCATCACGAGTGCTGTGCGTTAGTTGCGTTATCATTTAAATTGTTTTATATAAATTAGATTCTTTAATTTTTTTTAACGTAAAGGACTTAGGTTTCAGCAATAGAACTGCGGGATATTTCACGGTCAGACACGAGTGCGGGGCAGACACTCATTCATTGGATTCACTTCAGCGATTCTCTCGATAAATCGTTGTATTTCCTACTTTGGGAATTTAGTAGTTTTCTCTTAGAATAGAGTTGTGATTTTTTTTTTATTTGTGTAAGATCACGGTTGTAGTGAGTCCGGGTCGAGGGTGTACTAACGGGTAGTTTAGAAGAGACGTGGCACACCAGGAATCACAGAAAATGTTTAACCCAGATAATGACCAGTCAGTAGGGACCAGTGGGAATGGGAGTGTAGAGGATAGAACCTCTTCCGACACCACTGGGGATCGCTCAGGTAGCTCAACTGGCACCACAGGTGGGGCCAGTGGGACTGAAGCGACGAGTTCACGGGTTCTGCATGGGACTGGGCAGTCGAGGGTATCTTTCCATCCCTGGAGAGATACTATTATTGACATGAGTGGGGAGTCTTGCGAGGAGTCGTCCCATGAGTGGGGAGAGCCGTCTTGGGTTCCCCCACAAATAACATCGACGCCATGCCAGCAGGGTAGACAGGGGGCCTCAGTTAGTATGGCAGGACGTCCCACTTCGCTCGGTAGAGAACAGCAACCCGTTCAACGGGAACATGAACAACCACACCAACAGCAGGAACTACCCAACATAACACCAATACCACAGCACCCACAACACCTAGGTACACCTCATCCGTCACTACAACAACCCCAACCCCACCTCCCATACCTACCCCATCCTCAGTTCCCATACCAACCCTTCCCCCAACCCCAGGCCACTCCATACCCATTCCAACCCCAGGCCACCCCATACCCATACCCATTCCAACCCCAGGCCACCCCATACCCATTCCAACCCCAGGCCACCCCATACCCATACCCATACCCATTCCAGCCCCAGGCCACCCCATACCCACCCCAACCTCAATCCACACCCCAGCCTGAGGTCACCCACACCATACCTCAACCCCAACCTCAATCCACACCCCAACCCGAGGCCACCCACACCATACCTCAACCCCAACCTCCATCCACACCCCAACCCGAGGCCACCCACACCATACCTCAACCCCAACCTCCATCCACACCCCAACCCGAGGCCACCCACACCATACCTCAACCCCAACCCCAGGCCGCCACAGCCTTAGACAGGCAGATGCGCACGGAGACGCCGGGCACTCAGTTGTCGCCATACGTAGAGGCGTTAAGTAAAGGCGAGGGAGCCAAGCCGAGGAACTGTGGCGCGGGTTCATCAGGCGGGAAGCAGCCCTCAGCTGCAAGTTCGAGCCACCCTGCGCGGGGTACCAACAGAGATCCGCGGAGGTGTTACTCCTGCTGGAAGCGCGGGCATATACAGAGGGATTGCGAAGTCACTCCTACGAAAGCATGAAAGCAGGCTCCTAGTGATGGTAGGCCTACTTTTGAGGTGAAAGTGGAAGGTGTGAGATTGACAGCTTTTGTTGATACAGGAAGCCAGGCAACGGTAATTAAAAAGTCAGCCTTCAGCAATTTTAAGTATACACGTCTTCAACGTTGCGCAAAGACATTAACAGCAGTCAATGGGGAAAAGATTGAGATCGTAGGTCAAGGTACAGTTAATTTTGAGATTGATGGGGCATTGCAGCCTCACACATGTACGATCGTAGAGAACCTTGATTTTCCTGGTCACATCTTAATGGGAACTGATTTTCTGTCGCGATTTAATTATTCCTTGTCAGCTCAAAAAGGGGCTAGGAACTGCAGGTTGCAGTTGGGACAGACTTCCTACCCAGTGGAGATGATCGACCATCCCCCAGTTGTAGCTTCAATTAAGAGGAAGCTGAAATATAATGCGCACTATCCAAAATTGATTTTTAAGTCTCTTCCAGACACAGTTAAGAGGTCATGCGCATTGCATGCATTGACTAAACAGAGTTGCCCACCACATTCTGTTAAATTTATTAAAGTAGCCGTGGGACGTCACATACAACCAGGTACCACCCTTCAGGTGGCTGGGAGATGTGATAGTTTATTAATTCCTCATCACTTAGTTGTAGTGCTCGATAAAGGTGCACTCATTCCAGTTGTCAATCTTTCACATAAGACTTTTCGCTTCAGGGCAGGTGATAGGGTATCTCAGGGAACCATGGTGGAGGACACAGAAATCTTTCACCATGAGTCAGCTGAGACGCCAGCCGTCACTGCACAATGTAGTGCACTGAATATGTTGAACACTAAAACACCATCCAAAGTACAATACGAAACGAGAAATGTTGCACAGAATGTAGAGGAAGTGGAAAAATTAATTTCAGCACTTGATTTGCAACATGTTGCACAGGCGGATAGGAAGGCACTGAGAGGAGTTTTACGAAAATTCCCGAAATTGTTTGCGACAGAGGATGACCAGATTGGTCTCCTTGATAAGATCGAGCACACCATTCCAACTGGTGACCATTTGCCTGTGTACACGAGACAGTGGAGGTTGCCAGAACAGGCAAAGAACATTATCAGGGAGGAGTGCCAGAAAATGTTGAGACAGGGCGTGATAGAGCCTAGTACGTCACCGTGGCTCTCTCCTGTTGTGCTAGTTCGGAAACCGGACGGTAGTTATCGTTTCTGTGTTGACTACCGGAAGGTGAACGAACTAACTAAGGGTGATGTGTATCCGTTGCCCCGAATACAGGAGATAATAGATCAATTTGGTGCTGCTAAGTATTTCTCAACTCTTGACGCAAAATCGGCGTATTGGGCGATTCCGGTGGCAGAACAGGATAGGGAAAAAACAGCATTCTCGGATGGTAGGCACACTTATCAATTCCGTAGGATGCCGTTTGGTTTGAAGACAGCGCCTTCGTCGTTTCAGAGGGCCATCAACTTTATCCTTAGTCCGGTACTGGGTAGGCATTCTTTAGCGTACCTGGATGATGTTGTGATATATTCCAGGACGTTTGAGGAACACCTACAGGACTTGACTGAGACTTTGAAATTGTTAGATCAGGCAGGTTTCAGGCTGAATGTTCAGAAGTGCACCTTGGCGGCTCAGAAATTCAAATTTCTGGGGTTCCAGGTGTGCCCAGACGGTATCCGACCTGACCCAGATTCTTGCCGCGCCATTGCTGACATGCCTACTCCAAGGACAGCAAAGGACGTGCGTAGGTTTTTGGGGGCGGCCGGATATTTTCGTCGTCACATTGAAGGTTTCGCTGGCATTTCAGCACCCCTGACTGATCTGACAAAGAAAAATGCGAAGTTTGTGTGGAAATCAGAACATGACGAGGCCTATCGCAAACTGAAAGACCAACTAATCACGACACCGGTATTGGCTATTCCTGATTTTGAGAAAGAGTGGGAAGTGCACACTGACGCCAGCGGTATTGCTATTGGCGGGTGCTTAATTCAGCGAGACGCAGATAATTTACCCCATCCAGTAGCCTATTTCAGTAGGAAGGTCAAAGGACCTGAAGTTCGTTATTCAGCTACGGATCGGGAGGCACTGGCAGTAGTAGAATCAGTTAGGTATTTCGAGCCTTACCTATTTCAGCGGCATTTTGTAATCTACACAGACCATCGAGCGTTAACACACATATTTAAAAAGCGAACGAAATGCCCACGAATGTCACGCTGGTCTCACGAACTTTCGGCCCACTCATTCCAGATCTTGTACAAGCCTGGTCCAGCACATGTTGTGCCAGACACGCTAAGTAGAAATATAGCGGCAGTTCAAATTAATGAAAACATTGAAACCATTCCATCAGATAAAATGAGAGAATACCAGATGAGCGAGCCTAGATGGAAAGAGATTATTGAGTATTTAGAGGGAGGAAAATACCCCAAAAAGAAAAAGAATTTACCTATACATGATTTTGAAATGAAACAGGGCGTCCTGTATTATGTTAATAGCCAGAATGATAGGGCAGTATTTCAGCTAGTTATTCCGGACGCGTTGCGGTCATCAGCGTTAAAGCTTGCGCATGCTTCAAAAATTGCAGGGCATCCGGGGATCTTTAAAACGCACTTAAAAGCAAAGTCTCTATTTTATTTTCCAGGATTACTTTCTGAGGTAATCAATTTCGTGAAGTCGTGCCCTCGTTGCCAGAGGAGGAAAGGTACCCTTAAGGTACAAGCCCCACTTCAGGAATTTCCTGAAATTCGTGAACCGTTAGATCGTGTGGGGGCCGATCTGATTGATTTACACCACAGTCATTCAGGTAACAGATACGTGTTGGTGCTAGTTGACCATCTGTCTAGATACACTACACTAGTTGCATTACCTCAGAAGGATTCTCGTACGGTTGCAGATGCGTTCTTGCGTAGGTTCGTTACTGTATTCGGACCTCCTAAAGTCTTAGTCTCTGACCGGGGTCAAGAATTCAATGGGAATATATTTAGAGAAGTTTGTAAGATTTTAGAGACAACTTCGGCTTTTACAACAGCCTACCACCCACAAGCAAACGGAATGACGGAACGGACTAATCGTTCAGTCAAGGATATGCTTGCAATCCTTGCTGAACATGATGCAAACACCTGGGATGAACACCTACCCTATGTTCAGTTCGCCTTGAATACTGCCATCCACCAATCAATTAACACCCAACCACTTCATTTGTTTACTGGTAATTCATGCAATTTCCCCTCAGGTCTGCTTAACAGACATAATGTTGCATACGGGGAGGACTATCCTTCAGAGGTCCTTGGTAAAATGAGAAATGCATGGAATATTGCAGCTGAAGCGTCCAAGAAGGCACGGACTCGGTATGCTCATTTTTATGACAAGAAAGTGCGCCCTCTTGAGTTGAAGGAAGGAAGCCTCGTATTGAGAGTGAATGAGGCTGCGCCCGCCAATCAGAGCAGGAAACTAGCTCCGAGGTGGCGAGGACCCTATAGAGTAATTAAAAGGGCGGGGCCGGTTAATCTTGTTATAAAAGGAGTGTTCGAGGACCAGGTGGAAAGGACAATTCACGTGAATAAATTGAAACATTATCATGCTAGAGAGGAATTAGAACTGCCTTCAGCGGGTCTAGTTCCTGACTCAGCAGTGCTGACTCATGGCTTCACCGACGAGTCAGAAGATGAGGATGACCCTCTGTCATCGCTCATCAGTAGTCAGGTGCAGTCTCGCCACCCTATGGTGACGAGATCTCGCGCTATACAGTAAAGTAACTTCCTTGGTTAGTATAATTTAGTATTCATTAGATTTTCCTGTAAAGGCAATGAGATGTACTATGTCTATACTTGACTCAGGTAGCAACTTTTACCGTGCTCTGGGGTTCCACCTCCACCAAACCCAGAGTATATCTATGCTTCCGCTGTGTTGTGTGTCTGTCTGTTCCCAGGTCTGATTGGTACACCGACCCAGTTGTTCCAGCCACACGTGAACCCTTGTCTGTAAAGACCGAGGGGGGAGGCACGTTACACAAAGCCCTCCCCCCACCAGACCCAGTAACCCATACATCAGTTACTTTGGGGATGAGTGACTGTCCAAGAGTCACCCGGCCGACGCCTCACGTCACTAACGAGGTTGTCAGGGCCAGCGAGCTGTCCACATTATAGCAGTCACCGGAGGTGCCATACAACGCCGGGGTAGCTGTCTCGAGATCACCAATACCCACCTGCTGCGTCATCAAGACTGCAGTCATTCCAGCAGTGTTGGAGGAGAGGTCAAGAAATGGAAAGCACGTAGCAGTACTCAAGAATTTCGCCGGAAGATTAATGATTACGTCATCTGAAGTAACAAGAAAGCAGAAGTAAGGCGGTCACAGGTGGAAGGCACGGTTTCCCTACAGAGTACCGGGACTCGCCAATAGAAGGTCGCAAAATTGTCTCCTTTGGCCTAAAGTCGGCGGTACGAGGGTATGCACAGTTGGTGTTTACGGCCTAGTAACCTGGTGACATCAAGAAACGCCTGAGATGACGTGAGCAATGATGGAAGACGAGATTCACCTGTTCTGCAAACAAGCAACCCGCCTCTACGACCTTCTAACATCACTCCTGCTAAGAGACACCGTTGGTACATCCAGTTCTGCTCTGCTGTGGTCATCTGCGACAAGTTTAACATCAAGACTGCCGTGTGAACTGTGATTAATACGAAGGCGTGTGGACTGTCGAGAGCAAGATTAATGGCCGAAGTAACAGTATTCTACAGCTGTCACTTGGCACTCCGCTCTACTACACTCTGTCGTCATTCAAGAGTACCGGATGGGAGTACAAGAGGACCAGGTATTGATGTCTACACATGAGAAGAAGCAAGATCGACACCGTCATCGTCAGCGACTACATTCAGCATCCAGCAGCATCGATTTTTTTTTTTTCGATTACTCAATATGAACAATTGATACAAACAACAAAGTTGGCTCTGAACATCTGTGTAAAGAACATCTGGACACTTTTGTTTAAATGTTGAAAAACAGAGTTAGAATCAATTCTTTATAAATGTTGAAAAACAGATTTAAAATAATTCTGGTATAATATATGAAAATTTAACTATAAATTGGTCAGTAATCAAAATCGAAGCCCCTGTGTAATTGTCTCAGCCCAGAACAAACGGTTATGGAAAATTATGTTGTGCTATTTTTTTTTTCAGAATGTTTGAACACAGGAGAGGCGGACCAATATAAACATTGACACTTCTAGTGAGTGAGAACACTTGGCTGTACAGTCAGCCGTAACCTGTGATATAGTATAGGAATTTTTATTTTTAGATACATGTAATAAACGTTAGGTGTGTTCCTTGATGGGGAGTGGTTAGTACACGGATGTGTACCTGATAGTTCCGTAGTACGCTCCCGGATGACTGAAAGTTCAGTCTGATGATATAACTTTAATGTTTGTTTGAGCACGGTGTGGCCGGCTCTAGAGGACACATGGACTTGGCTGGTGAAGAGCCAAGAGAGTTTAATAGCTAGTTTTTTGATGGTAGAGTAGGGACATGTTATTTAGCTATGTCAGTAAGGATAGGATGTATGTTTCCTGATATTAGAGGATTGCTGTCAGTTGACAGCTGAGAAATTTATGAAATATGAACATGTTCATTATGATGTTGGACTATTATTTGTCAAATTTTATTAGTTAGGTTAGCTTTTGTTTGTGGCATGAGTTGAATTGTGGGTTTGGATACTAAACCTCGTGAATTTTAACAAATTAACAAGGTTTACTAAGTGCTTGTGCGGGGGGGTTGTAACAAACTAGGCTGTTGTAAGAATTATCCAGAGTGGTTTATCGACAAAAGAGAATGGGAAGCTGAGCCGCATGGTGACCTGACCCCCAGGGGAATTCGCGGTGGAAATAACCGACGCTTTGTTCATATCTGCGTATAATGAATCATCCTATAGTATTCAGTAATTTAGAGAAAATTAGCCTTTATTCATTTTGCATTAAAATTGTATTGTATAATAGTACTGGGTACAATATCAAGAGTATTCTAATTATTGAGTTTAAGTCACCATCAGTGACGTCACGAATCAGATCTAACTTTTAAAGCGGAGTGACCGGCGGTCATAGGTCATCAGGGGTTGACAGGTCTACTATTTCTCAAAGTTTTAATAACCATCTTTGTGATCGGGAACAGCTCTGCCGTTAGAGGCTTGTGTAATTTAATTCAGTAAAATAATTCAACCAGTCTGGATCAATTAAGTACAACAGAGGTTAATTGTTATAACTTAAACCTGGCTAGTAACTTGGTAAAACTTTGACTAGGCGGAAGGATACAAGGTTCTAGTCTGGGCTAGGCCAGACGAGGACAAATCAGTGTGGTCACGGAAGCAACTGGGAGAGGTCAAACATCTTACCTCTCCCCAAGACCAGCCAAGACATCTAGCTGGTCGCCCAAGGTATAGTTGCTATTGTTAAGTATAGAAATAGTCTCATTTGCCACTCAGGTCAAGTAGGGAGTGTTAAAGTGATAGGGAGTGAACATTTTTTAGATTTTGTTTTAGTTTTCTTTTAATAAATTAAATTTGTTAATATTTTGCATTTTTATTGTTTCCATTTGGTTATGTGTATACTTGTCCTGGTCACGTGGTCCACACGAGGCAGAGTTGCATTGGGCGCCGATTCTAACATCGAATCGGAATTATCATTACCGTGTAATTTATTCCACACTCAAGGTCATCGTTTATAGTGGGGATCAAGCCCCTAGGTTGATTAATTAGCGTGATCGATCCAGACCTCGATCATTGCTCTTGTATTACTGGTCTGGTGGTGGCAGCAGAGGTGACTCTAGGGTTTTGTTCAGAGCTTAGGTCACGTCATACTGGGTGTAGAATCCTAAGTCGGTCAATCGTCTTAGGACCACGTGGCGTGGAGTTGGCTTTGTTAAAAGTTTTGGAGTCCCTTGGTTTAGAAATAAAAGTAAGAATACGGGTAGAGGGAGTAGAAGGAAGAAAAGAGAGAGGAACGCAAACCCGTGTTACATTGGGTATGAAGTATTCAATATGGTCTCCTTCAGCGCCTTCAGCAGCCAGCACATCTGCTCGTTCATTCCCACATATTCCAACATGGGAGGGGATCCCCAACATGGGAGGGGCTCCCCAACATGGGAGGGGATCCACAGAAACTTGACTCTTCCCTGGTTAGTTAGCACTCTCACAGCTCTCTTGATCTCGGCGACTATTGCAAGATTTTGGCCCGATTTTTACTTTGGCTTTGTAGCGCTGCTTTTGAGAACTGATCCCTTTCCCTTGATAATTCCTTCCTTCCTGCTTTTGAGTCAGTGCAAATCACTGCGCCATTAGTGTTTCGTTCAAGGAATCGTAACGCCATAACAATGAAAGTTAGTTATGCTTGCGTTGAAGAGACATAGGTCTCAATACATGCTTTCTCTTCATTTCTGCGTTGAAAGGCATTATTCCTAAATACAGTGAATGCTGCACCAGCCCTGCCATTGGCAGGATTAGATGACCCGTCAGTGTAAATTTGATCTGGTTGATCTCCAGCTTCTTTATAAATTCCCCCGAGATACTTGTGCCTCATTTCTTGTGGTATCATGTTGGATTTTTTCATTGCCATTTCATTGATGATGATCTTGCATGAGTCATCCTCCCAGGGAGGTAACCTCTCTACAGGCAGGAGCTCACGGGCTTGCTCAAGCAGGTGAAGTTCTTTCAGGTAGCAGACTGATCTGTGATGCCATTTTTTGCTTCTTTGCTTCTCCTGTTTCCACCTATTAGCAACACAGAACTCAGTTTTTTCTTGGCAATATCATTGTAATGGGGATCTCTGGCTATCCTAATTGCAAGCTTAACATTCAGTTCCATAATTCTGCTTTTAACACTGGGGAGGGACGGCTCCTCTCGTAGATTAGACGATTTGGCAGTTCTTGGAACTCCAAGAATGATTGTCATGGCTTCATTTTGAATGCTTTAGAGCCTTTTCATATCACTTTGGGAGTAGGTGCACAGAACTGGTGCGGCATAGTCTATGACGGAGCGCACATAGGCTGTGTACATCATTTTAAGCACGGCAATAGAGGCTCCATGTCCATTCCAGGTCATAGCTTTCAGTGCCCTGAGTCGACTTTTGCATGTTCCTATGAGTTGATTGAGCTCCTCTTTCTCACCCTTGTTAGAGCCGACAGTGACGCCAAGGTACCGATAGTGGTCAACCCATTCAAGTGTTACACCATTAATTTGCAGTTCTTCATTTGCCCATCATGGGCATCTTCAAATCAATATTTGCAATGGCGTTCATAAGTACATTGAATAGTGTAGGGCTTAAGACTCCGCCTTGCGGGGTCCCGAGTTCCATATTCATTGTTCTGGAGACTGCTCCATCGAAGCAGACCTTGGCCTTCCTTCCTGTGAGGTAATCTTCAACCCATTTCATGAGTCTCCCCTTGACACCCATGCATGCAAGCTCGTCCAGGATCACAATCCCCTGTGCTTTGTCGAAGGCTCCTTTGATGTCAACAAATACAGAGTACTTAGCCGTGTCATTAGCCAGGTAATTAACTATTCAGTTTTCTGTGCTCCGTCCTTTAACAAATCCATTGACCCCCTCCCCTAACCTGCCTATTTTGTGCAACAGTCGGTTTAGGATGATAATTTCAAGCATCTTGCAAGTGCATGACACGAGACTGATAGGTCTGTAATTGCTTCTACCATACCCTAAGTACCTGCCCATATAGTTTGAACAAATGAACGAATATAATATTACAAATATACGGTATACATAAAATATTATAAACATATACGTATAATATTATAAATACTAAAATTACTAAAGTCAACAAGGGATACATACAGCAAAGCACAAATACATCAGACAATGGAGTTGTGTGGCGAGTGTTTTAAAGACTCTGGAAGACGTACTGTAGTTGTCAAGTGTTGCATCTGTAACACAATTTCACCTGAGGTGTGTAGCATTATCTACAGCATGCACAAACAGACAGGGAATATACTGGGTCTGCAAAAATGACAGGTTAATATAGGAAACATAACCCAACTAATGAATGACATTCCCGAGTCACACACATTAACATTCACAAAAAAGCTGCCAGTGATATATGCGGACCGTGACAAGACAATACTGGGATAACGCAGTATAACACAATACACAGTCTCCGTGGTGTAGTGGTAAGACACTCGCCTGGCGTTCCGCGAGCGCTTTGTCATGGGTTCGTATCCTGGCCGGGGAGGATTTACTGGGCACAATTCCTTAACTGTAGCCTCTGTTTAACGCAACAGTAAAATGTGTACTTGGTTGTAACAAGGATTCTTCGCGGCGGGGATCGTATTCCAGGGACCTGCCCGAAACGCTACGCGTACTAGTGGCTCTACAACCATGTAACAACTCTTCTATATATCTAAAAAAAAAAAAACAAAAAAAAAAACGACCAAAGCTAATGACATAGTTGAGAGAACTACAGCAGAAGTGTGGAAGGAGAGGGTAGTGTTGTAACGTCTGAATTTTTCTATCTACTCTGTAATGGTGAGAAAGTAAAGCAAACTAAGGAAGAAAGGAGGGGAGGAAGGAAGAGAAGAGAGGGGACAGACATGGATAAGATTGAGCGGGAACTCGTCCGTCTGGCAACAGAAAACGAGAGGCGCATGGGAAGAGTGGAGGTAGAAGGAATGAGTAGGAAGAGTTGACTGATGTTATTCTGTGATGCTATACTATACTGATGTTAATTTTACTTTACATATTCTAATATAAGCTGCCACCACCTGTCTCCTTCACAAACTAAATCTTAATTCCACTTAAACAATGCGACAGGAACACTGCTTAATTTAGTTATCTCTCACTTCTTCCTCTAGTTATTTCTCGGCTTATCTCTTACTTGAGGGGACATGGATTCACAAAGAGGACTGAACAAAAGTCAAGCTTGTCATTCTACACATAGACATTTACTGAATCAAATTATTTCCAATTATTTCAATTTCTAGCAATTGATATTTAACATTTTTACATCCTATTGTTTTAACACAATACTGACTTAATTAAAAAAAAAGGGGGGGGGGGGAATCACCCACTCCATACCCGCCCAGGTTATCTTGAGGTTATCTTGAGATGATTTTGGGGCTTTTAGTGTCCCCGCGGCCCGGTCCTCGACCAGGCCTCCACCCCCAGGAAGCAGCCCGTGACAGCTGACTAACACCCAGGTACCTATTTTACTGCTAGGTAACAGGGGCATAGGGTGAAAGAAACTCTGCCCATTGTTTCTCGCCGGCGCCTGGGATCGAACCCGGGACCACAGAATCACAAGTCCAGCGTGCTGTCCGCTCGGCCGACCGGCTCCCCTCACCATACATGGCTAAATGGTTCAGACTCCACTAACTCATCACCACTAAGACACACTCCTGGTTTAAGACAATGCGTAACCTTCTCAACTCAGACGGATGTACCCTGATGGAGACGAGGAATCGGGGGAAAGTTGGCTGGTCACCTTCCCTCTATGCAAACTGGTCTCTAACTGCTCAACCACCTCGCTGGCCGAGCCAGGGATGGGTACTCTCCTGAAGCCAGTAGAATGGGCTCTTTGTTGAAAAGTACTGCCGTCAGCACAAGCTGGGCTGGCTCGCTCTTCTCTGGGAATTCTCATTATCTGCTGATGTAGACCTGACCAAATGTAAACTGTGTCAACAAAATTATTCGCACACCCTCCGTCACTGTGATGGAGTGCGAAAAGATACGTGAATTTAGAGACAATTCCAGTGTTCCAACAATGTGTAAATATTTCATTCAAAATGATCTGCTACCAGAAATTTTAGCCAATTATCTCCAGTTTGCTAACTGTAGGTAGTAACTGAGTGATTGTAACCTATCCACCGCTGCCCACTGGATGGGGGACGGTGTGCAGGACAAACATAAATTGTGACACTAGCTCTCCACATATGTCAGTTGCTTAATTTAGAACCTGTACTTGAGGTCGATCTCGAACCCATTGTTGATGTGATGACTTATATTGAATTTTGTAACTAGCTCATCAAGATTGTAACTTGCTTAGCTAAATGAATTGTGGGGTTCAGTCCCTGAGCCCATTATGTGCCTCTGTAACCCTTTCCACTACCACCCACAAGATGGGTATGGGGTGCATAATAAATGAACTAAACTAACTCTTCCACTACCACCTCGCTCCTCACAAACACACACACACACACACACGTGCACACACACACACGTGCACACACACACACACACGTGCACACACACACACACACGTGCACACACACCCACAATTACAACTCACAATTATACATGAAAGAGCGCAAAATACTTGCACTGTTACATTGTGGTACAAAACACCATCAATATTACAGAGCCAGGTAACATAAACAATGAGAGCAACAGTGGGAAAGAGTGCATAAATGAAGGAATTGGGACGAAAAACGGAGATGGCTCCAATAAAAAGGCGGCCAAGACAGGCACATGTATAAATATCCTGAAGAAATTATAAACTGAAAATATTTGCAAATTCTACGCACAAGGAATATGCAAATATGGGAAATTAGGTGCAAAATGCACTTTTCTGCATCCTCGAAAATGCAGGAACATGTTGGCGAGGGGTACATGCCGCTTTGGAACGGAGTGTAGATAATTCCACCCTAAACTATGCAAATTTTCAATTAGAGACAAAAATTTTTACAATCTTCAAATTCCACATGAGAGGTACACAGCATTATAGACGGGAAGATCAATATGACACTACTGGAAAGTTTTTAGAGGAAGGCAGAAACAGAGTAGAACATACAAGAGAGAGGAACAGTCAGATGGAACCACTACAGGATTACAGAGGGGAACGGAGATACCCACAAGACTGGAATTCAAATTATCAACAAGCACACAGGTACTACACCAAACACAGCACACAGGTACTACACCAAACACAGCACACAGGTACTACACCAAACACAGCACACAGGTACTACACCAAACACAGCACACAGGTACTACACCAAACACAGCACACAGGTACTACACCAAACACAGCACACAGGTACTACACCACACACAGCACACAGGTACTACACCACACACAGCACACAGGTACTACACCAAACACAGCACACAGGTACTACACCACACACAGCACACAGGTACTACACCACACACAGCACACAGGTACTACACCACACACAGCACACAGGTACTACACCAAACACAGCACACAGGTACTACACCAAACACAGCACACAGGTACTACACCAAACACAGCACACAGGTACTACACCAAACACAGCACACAGGTACTACACCAAACACAGCACACAGGTACTACACCAAACACTGCACACAGGTACTACACCAAACACAGCACACAGGTACTACACCAAACACAGCACACAGGTACTACACCAAACACAGCACACAGGTACTACACCAAACACAGCACACAGGTACTACACCAAACACAGCACACAGGTACTACACCAAACACAGCACACAGGTACTACACCACACAGCACCCGTCCTACTACCAACACTGGACGAACCACTACCAAAATAACACACCCTGGACCTGGGTGGAGAGGTGAGAGAACTGCCAAGGTCCACCAGAAGTGACACCAATATGGGAAATCATTCATATTTGCAAACATATAAGACCTAAAATCAAAATCCATAGGATTAAGGACTTGCCCGAAACGCTACGCGTACTAGTGGCTGTACAAGAATGTAACAACTCTTGTATATATCTAAAAAAAAATCAAGAAATGAAGTTCATAAATGGCCTTCTAATGGAATCGAACTCAATATTGGTGCATTTACAGAAACTCGCACAAAAGACCACATGGATAGTGAAATTTGGATCCAAATTATAATCTATATAAATGTGACAGAGTAATTAGGTCAAGTGGAGGAGTAGGTCTGTATATTGAAGAGGAGCTGGTATGCACAGAGCTCCTGAACTCGTCCAATGAGGTGGTAGAGGTACTTGGAATCAAGGTAGAAAATATAAATCTAATTATTATTCTAATATACAAACCGCCAGATGCAACAGTTGAGGAAATCACTGAGCAGATGCACAAAATAGAGAATATCCTTGATGACCTAGCAAACCCGGCACCAGATATTATCTTCCTCGGAGACTTCAATCTACCCAGTTTACAATGGAGAATAGTAAACAATAACATTATAGCAGGAAGTCAACCTGGAAATAACCAACCACAGGTCAGAGAACTACTGAGATTCTGGGACAAATTCTCGCTCAGTCAGCAGATTACAGAACCAACTAGGAACGAGAACACGCTGGACCTGATATTCACGAACAATGAGGAGCTAATCAGACATTACTGTCTCAGGCACTACGTACTCGGACCACAAGCTCATTGAAGTGTAAACTAACATTAATAACGGTAGTAGGCCCAAGAGAAACAACAAGCGAGAAGGGTTATTCAGTAAATTCAATTTTAATAATAAAAGGATAGACTGGGAGAAAATAAACAGGGAACTTAAAAATATTCAATGGGTAAATGTTCTAAGTAATAAGTCCTACAAAAGGAATAGAAAAACTGACTTATTAAGCATATGAAGTCTGTCTGAAACATGTTCCTTTGAGAAAAGCCAGAAAGAGGTCCAGTGAAGAAAGAACGCAGACGACACTATAAAAGAAGGAAAAAATTAACGGAAATGCTTAAGCATACAAGACTTAACATACGAAGAAGGAATACTTTAAACAGGGAGATTGAAGAAATCGAACAGAGACTGAAGCATTCCTATCAGACTGAAGAAAGGCAACTAGAACAGAAAGCAATTCAAGAAATAAAGAAAACCCAAAATATTTCTTCACATATGCTAAATCAAAAGCAAAAACCACTGCCAGTATTGGACCTATTCGTATTAGTGAAGGTTCATACACTGAGGATGACAAATTAGTGAAATCCTAAAAAAGCAGTATGAGGACATGTTTAGCACCCCGATACTCAGCATGAAAGTGGAAGATCTGGACAACTTCTGTATACGTGATATCCAAACCTCTGTAAATATAACTGATACCAACACGAGCATGACAGATTTTGAAAGAGAAATTGACAATATGCCTATGCACTCAACCCCGGGTCCAGACTCATGGAAATCAATATTTATAAAGAAATGCAAAGTGCCGGTTGCACAGGCACTCAGTATAGTGTGGAGGAAGAGCTTGGACACGGGGGAGATACCAGATGCACTTAAAGCAGCAGACATAGCCCCTCTACACAAGGGAGGGAGCAAAGCATTGACATAGAATTATAGACCAGTTGCACTAACGTCCCACATAAAAGTAGTATTTGAGAGTGTGACCAGGAGTCAGGTCACTTGCTTCATGGAGACCAATGATCTCCACAATCCAGGTCAACATAGATTTAGAGCAGGAAGATCATGCCTCTCACAGCTACTTGACCATTACGACAAAATCACTGAGGCATTAGAAGAAAAACAGAATGCAGATGTGGTATACACGGACTTTGCAAAGACATTCCATAAAAGTGACCATGGCGTGATAGCACACAAAATGAGGTCAATGGAAATAACTGGTAAAGTAAGGACGCTGGATACTCAGTTTTCTGTCGAACAGAACACAAAGAGTAACAGTCAACCTTATAAAGCTGAGTCGAAGCGCAGTTAAAAGCTCGGAACCTCAAGGTGCAGTCCTTGCACCGCTGCTCTTCCTTATTCTCATATCAAATATAGACTCGAATCACGGCACAGCTTCGTATCATCCTTTGCAGATGACACAAAAATCAGCATGAAAATTACCTCTGCTGAGAACATTGAAAACCTACAAGCAGATATTAATAAAGTTTTCGACTGGGCAGCAGAAAATAACATTGTTTACCAGCGATAAATTCCAGGTACTCAGGTACGGTAAAAATGAGGACCTTAAACATAATACAGGGTACAAAGCAGTCAAATTTGCCCATAGTAGAAAAGCAACACGTAAAGGATTTAGGAATAAAGATGTCTGTCGACATAACGTTTAGGGAGCATAACCAAGCAAATATTACGTCAGCCAGAAAAATGATAGGATGGATTACGAGAACTTAAAAATCCAGGGATCACACCACAACGGTTGTACTCTTCAAATCACTTGTGTTGTTCCGTCGTGAGTACTGCTCAGTACTCACTTCCCCCTTCAGAGCAGGAGAGATTGCTGAAATTGAGGGAATACAGAGAACATATACGGCACGCATAGACGCGATAAAGCACCTAAATTATTGGGATCGTCTCAAAGCTCTCCAAATGTACTTACTAGAAAGAAGACGAGAGAGATATCAAATAATATACACATGGAAGATACTGGAGGGCCAAGTACCAAATCTACACAGTAAAATAACAACATACTGGAGTGAACGATATGGAAGAAAAGGCAGAATAGAACCAGTGAAGAGCAGAGGTGCCATAGGCACAATCAGAGAACACTGTATAAACATCAAAGGTCCGCGGTTGTTCAACGTCCTCCCAGCGACTATAAGAAATATTGCCGGAACAACCGTGAACATCTTCATAAGTAAACTAGACTGTTTTTTAAAAGAAGTGCCATTCCAACCGGGCTGTGGTGGGTATGTGGGCCTGCGGGCCGCTCCAAGCAACAGCCTGGTGGACCAAACTCTCACAAATCAAGCCTGGCCTCGGGCCGGGCTTGGGGAGTAGAACAACTCCCAGAACCCCATCAAGCAGGTATCAACCAACAGCCTGGTGGACCAAACTCTCACAAATCAAGCCTGGCCTCGGGCCGGGCTTGGGGAGTAGAACAACTCCCAGAACCCCATCAACCAGGTATCAAGCAACAGCCTGGTGGACCAAACTCTCACAAGTCAAGCCTGGCCTCGGGCCGGGCTTGGGGAGTAGAAGAACTCCCAGAACCCCATCAACCAGGTATCAACCAACAGCCTGGTGGACCAGACTCTCACAAGTCAAGCCTGGCCTCGGGCCGGGCTTGGGGAGTAGAAGAACTCCCAGAACCCCATCAACCAGGTATCAACCAACAGCCTGGTGGACCAAACTCTCACAAGTCGAGCCTGGCCTCGGGCCGGGCTTGGGGAGTAGAACAACTCCCAGAACCCCATCAACCAGGTATCAACCAACAGCCTGGTGGACCAAACTCTCACAAGTCAAGCCTGGCCTCGGGCCGGGCTTGGGGAGTAGAAGAACTCCCAGAACCCCATCAACCAGGTATCAACCAACAGCCTGGTGGACCAAACTCTCACAAGTCAATCCTGGCCTCGGGCCGGGCTTGGGGAGTAGAACAACTCCCAGAACCCCATCAACCAGGTATCAAGCAGATCATGTTCATTAGCAGTAATATACTCAACAATTACGATTGAGCCCGAAGATGTACTAGGGAAATCACATCTCAGTAGTGACGTATTTGGGATCGCTGTGTTGTTTCAAGCGTAGATTAGACATGGTCATTGGTTTGAGTGGATGTGAATATGAGCAGCCTCGTATAGTCCAGAAGGTATTGAGAGGTTTCCACGTTGATGTAACTTGCTGGAGTTGTAGTCAAGTGCTGCTGGAGTGTGTGTGGTGACCTTAATGGTCAGGAGATGGGGTAAATACCCGGCTCTGCAGGGGGGTTCTGCCCCCCCCCCTCAATCTCTCTCTTAACCCCTCCTAACCATCCGGCTCCCCCTCCTCCCTTACCATCCGGCCCCCCTTCCTCCCTAACCATCCGGCCCCCCCTCCTCCCTAACCATCCGGCCCCCTCCTCCTCCCTAACCATCCGGCCCCCCCCTCCTCCCTAACCATCCGGCCCCCCCTCCTCCCTAACCATCCGGCCCCCCCCCCTCCTCCCTAACCATCCGGCCCCCCCTCCTCCTCCCTAACCATCCGCCCCCCCTCCTCCCTAACCATCCGGCCCCCCCCCTCCTCCCTAACCATCCGGCCCCCCCTCCTCCTCCCTAACCATCCGCCCCCCCTCCTCCCTAACCATCCGGCCCCCCCTCCTCCCTAACCATCCGGCCCCCCCCTCCTCCCTAACCATCCGGCCCCCTCCTCCTCCCTAACCATCCGGCCCCCTCCTCCTCCCTAACCATCCGGCCCCCCCCCCTCCTCCCTAACCATCCGGCCCCCCTCCTCCCTAACCATCCGGCCCCCCTCCTCCCTAACCATCCGGCCCCCCTCCTCCCTAACCATTCGCCCCCCTCCTCCCTAACCATCCGGCCTCCTCCTCCTCCCTAACCATCCGGCCTCCTCCTCCTCCCTAACCATCCGGCCCCCCCTCCTCCCTAACCATCCGGCCCCCCCTCCTCCCTAACCATCCGACCCCCCTCCTCCCTAACCATCCGGCCCCCCTCCTCCCTAACCATCCGGCCCCCCCTCCTCCCTAACCATCCGGCCCCCCTCCTCCCTAACCATCCGGCCCCCCTCCTCCCTAACCATCCGGCCCACCTCCTCCCTAACCATCCGACCCCCCTCCTCCCTAACCATCCGGCCCCCCCTCCTCCTCCCTAACCATCCGGCCCCCCTCCTCCTCCCTAACCATCCGGCCCCCCTCCTCCTCCCTAACCATCCGGCCCCCCCTCCTCCTCCCTAACCATCCGGCCCCCCCCTCCTCCTCCCTAACCATCCGGCCCCCCTACTCCTCCCTAACCATCCGGCCCCCCTCCTCCTCCCTAACCATCCGGCCCCCCACCTCCTCCCTAACCATCCGACCCCCCTCCTCCCTAACCATCCGGCCCCCCCTCCTCCTCCCTAACCATCCGGCCCCCCTCCTCCTCCCTAACCATCCGGCCCCCCTCCTCCTCCCTAACCATCCGGCCCCCCTCCTCCTCCCTAACCATCCGGCCCCCCCTCCTCCTCCCTAACCATCCGGCCCCCCTCCTCCTCCCTAACCATCCGACCCCCCTCCTCCTCCCTAACCATCCGGCCCCCCCTCCTCCTCCCTAACCATCCGACCCCCCTCCTCCCTAACCATCCGGCCCCCCCTCCTCCTCCCTAACCATCCGGCCCCCCTCCTCCTCCCTAACCATCCGGCCCCCCTCCTCCCTAACCATCCGGCCCCCCCCCTCCTCCCTAACCATCCGGCCCCCCCTCCTCCCTAACCATCCGGCCCCCCCTCCTCCCTAACCATCCGGCCCCCCCTCCTCCCTAACCATCCGGCCCCCCCTCCTCCCTAACCATCCGGCCCCCTCCTCCCTAACCATCCGGCCCCCCCTCCTCCCTAACCATCCGGCCCCCCTCCTCCTCCCTAACCATCCGGCCCCCCTCCTCCTCCCTAACCATCCGGCCCCCCTCCTCCTCCCTAACCATCCGGCCCCCCTCCTCCTCCCTAACCATCCGGCCCCCCTCCTCCTCCCTAACCATCCGGCCCCCCCCTCCTCCCTAACCATCCGGCCCCCCCCTCCTCCCTAACCATCCGGCCCCCCCTCCTCCCTAACCATCCGGCCCCCCCTCCTCCCTAACCATCCGGCCCCCCCTCCTCCCTAACCATCCGGCCCCCTCCTCCCTAACCATCCGGCCCTCCTCCTCCCTAACCATCCGGCCCCCCCTCCTCCCTAACCATCCGGCACCCCCTCCTCTTCCCTAACCATCCGGCCCTCCTCCTCCCTAACCATCCGGCCCCCCTCCTCCCTAACCATCCGGCCCCCCTCCTCCCTAACCATCCGGCCCCCCCTCCTCCCTAACCATCCGGCCCCCTCCTCCCTAACCATCCGGCCCCCCTCCTCCCTAACTATCCGGCCCCCCCCTCCCTAACCATCCGGCCCTCCTCCTCACCTTAAGGACCAAGCCTTACGGATATCATCGCCATCATTTTAATTTAGCGGAGTGGGGGAGGGGGGATGTGTAGGGGGGGTGTGGAGGAGGGGGGCAAGGGAGGGGGACGTGGGGGTCGTGGGAGCGGCCAAGGTCAACACCTCTGACGTCAGCAGTTAGAGGCAATTGGCTGGCATGATGCCGATTAAGGGAGAAGTTCCTCGCCCCCCGGCTGGCGTCTTGTAGGGCGTCCCCCCTTCCCTGGGGCGCCCCTGGGGTGTCTTGGGGTCACCCCCCCCCCCGTCCTTCCCTGGGGCACCCCGCGGGGTGTCTTGGGGTCACGCCCCCCCCCTCCCCCGCCCTGAGAAGCAGAAGTTAACACACCGTACAATCGACGTGTTACCCGGTCTATATAGAAGGGTGGCATGGGGTCCTTTAGGTCTGGTCAAGCTACTAAAAGGTTGGATTTTTTACGGAGAGGTGAATCTAGAGACCGGCTGGTGAGTGTGGTGTTGTCCTGATGGTGCTTGCAAGAGTTGGGCTTCGGAGCTTGGGTCCCGCCTCTCAGCTGGCAACAACACTGTACAGGTTGTGATGATATTCAAGATGAGCTTTAAGGGACATGTCTCACCTCTCCACTCATTATAACTTTAATGCAATGATATAATTTCCTAATTGTCTTATATTTCACATTTATTAGTGCGGATTGGTTCACACTACACAGCACTCTCTCTCACACTCACACACTCTCACACACACACACAGACACACACACTCTTACACACACACACTCTCTTACACACACACACTCTCTCACACACACACACACACACACACACACACACACACACACAGTTGCAATTGTGGAAACTAAAATTAATGACATGATCTCAGATGCAATCTTTCCTGAAGGGTACCAGGTGAAACGAAAAGAGAGGACACAGAGACAGGGAGGGGGAGTAGCACTCCTAATAAAGCGGAAATGGAAGTTTGAAGACCTGGGAAATCGAGTTACCAATGAGTGCACAAGCTTCATACATGGAACTCTGACAGTAGATGGGAGGAAGATTGTGATCTTGGTAATCTACAATCCCCCACCAAACAGTAAAAGACCCAGGCAGGAGTATGATGACAACAACAAAGCATGTATAGATGAACTGCAGAAGGCAGCAACACTAGCCCACAGAATGAGAGCGAAGCTGCTGATCATGGGGGACCTAAATCATGGAGAGATGAATTGGGAATCAAGGAATCCCCATGGAGGGGACGAAACGTGGGGAGCAAAATTAGTAGATGTTATAGACAGGAATTTCCTAACACAACATGTGAAGGAAGACACAAGGGAAAGAGGAGGAGATGCACCGAGCCTATTAGACCTGATTTTCACCCAGAACGTAGAAGATATCGAGAATTTAGAGCATGAAATACCTCTAGGGGCCAGTGACCATTGTGTCCTAGTCTTTGACTACATGATGGAATTCAAACTTATGACCATGGGACAAGAGATCTGGGAAAGGAGAGTTGACTACAGGAAAGGGGACTATAAGAGGATAAGGGACTATCTGGGTGAAGTGCAGTGGGAGGAAGAAATTAGAGGAAAAACAGTCCAAGATATGATGGACCTAGTCACACAGAAATGCCAGGAGGCCGAAGAGAGATTTATACCAACAGTAAAGGGAAAAAATAAGAAGGAATATAATAACCCATGGTTTAATAGACAGTGTCAGGAAGCAAAAATGGCCAGCAGGTGGGAGTGGAGGAAGTACAGAAGACAAAGAACAGAGGACAACAGGATCAGATACAACAGAGCTAGGAACGATTACATTAACATAAGGCGAACATCGGAAAGGAACTATGAGAACGATATTGCAATCAAAGCGAAAAAACAACCTAAGTTACTACACAGTCATATAAGAAGAAAAATGTCGGTGAACGACCAAGTGACAAGACTAAGGAAGACAGAGGGGGCATATACTGAAAGTGACAAGGAAATCTGCGAGGCACTGAATGCCAGTTTCCATGGAGTGTTCACTACCGAGCCTGAGCAGCTCCCATTGTTGGAAGGGGTTACCCTAGATGAAAGACTATCAGATATAGAGGTGACAGCAGAGGAGGTAATGAAACAGTTGACAACTCTAGATGCAACTAAAGCAGTTGGACCAGACAAAGTATCACCGTGGATACTAAAAGAAGCAGCACAGGCCCTCAGCGTGCCTCTGGCAATGATCTTTAATGAGTCACTTATGTCAGGAGAATTGCCCAGTTGCTGGAAGAAGGCAAATGTCGTGCCGATCTTCAAGAAAGGTGATAGGGAGGAGGCACTTAACTATAGACCTGTACCACTGACAAGCATCCTCTGTAAAATACTGGAAAGAATAATTAGGCTACGACTGGTTGCACACCTGGAGAACATTAGGTTTGTGAACAAACATCAACATGGGTTCTGGACAGGGAAATCGTGCCTAACAAACCTTCTGGAATTCTATGATAAAATAACGAGGATAAGACAGGACAGAGATGGTTGGGCAGACTGCATATTTCTGGACTGCCAAAAAGCCTTTGATACAGTACCGCACATGAGACTGCTGTTCAAGCTCGAGAGGCAGGCGGGGGTGGGGGAAAAGGTCCTAGCATGGATAAGGAACTACCTAACAGGAAGGAGCCAAAGAGTTACGGTAAGGGGCGAGAAGTCGGACTGGCGAACAGTAACAAGTGGAGTACCACAAGTATCGGTGCTGGGACCAATTCTATTTCTTGCATATGTTAACGACATGTTTACAGGCGTAGAGTCCTACATGTCGATGTTTGCGGATGACGCAAAGTTGATGAGAAGAGTTGTGACAGATGAGGATTGCAGGATCCTCCAAGAGGACCTGAACAGGTTGCAGAGATGGTCAGAGAAATGGATACTGGAATTCAACACGAGCAAATGTAAAGTTATGGAAATGGGACTAGGAGATAGGAGACCAAAGGGACAGTACACAATGAAGGGGAACAGCCTACCTGTGACGACGCGTGAAAGAGACCTGGGGGTGGACGTAACACCTAATCTATCTCCTGAGGCACATATAAATAGGATAACGACAGCAGCGTACTCTACAATGGCAAAAGTTAGAACATCATTCAGAAACCTAAGTAAGGAGGCATTTAGGGCGCTTTACACTGCCTACGTGAGGCCAGTCTTAGAGTATGCCGCCTCATCATGGAGTCCCCCATCTGAAGCAGCATACAAGGAAACTGGAAAAGGTTCAGAGGTTTGCAACGAGACTCGTCCCAGAGTTACGAGGGATGGGGTATGAGGAGCGCCTGAGGGAACTGTGCCTTACGACACTAGAAAGAAGAAGGGAGAGGGGGGACATGATAGGAACGTATAAGATACTCAGAGGGATTGACAGAGTGGACATAGACGAAATGTTAACACGGAATAGTAACAGAACGAGGGGACATGGATGGAAGCTGGAAAATCAGATGAGTCACAGAGATGTTAGGAAGTTTTCTTTTAGCGTGAGAGTAGTGGGAAAATGGAATGCACTTAAGGAACAGGTTGTGGAAGCAAATACTATTCATAATTTTAAACCCAGGTATGATAGGGAAATGGGACAGGAGTCATTGCTGTAAACAACCGATGCTCGAAAGGCGGGATCCAAGAGTCAATGCTCGATCCTGCAGACACAACTAGGTGAGTACAACTAGGTGAGTACACTCGCACACACACTCACACACTCTCACACACTCTCACACACTCTCTCACACACACACACACACACACACACACACACACACACACACACACACACACACACACACACACACACTCTCACACACACACACTCTCTCACACACACACACTCTCTCACACACACACACTCTCACACACACACACTCTCACACACACACACTCTCACACACACACACTCTCACACACACACTCTCTCTCACACACACACACACACACACACACACACTTCAGGAGTCAGAGAAGGAAAAAGACTTGGGGTTGATATCACGCCAGACCTGTCTCCTGCAGCACATATCAAGCGGATAACATCAGCGGCATATGCCAGGCTGGCCAACATACGAACGGCATTCAGAAACTTGTGTAAAGAATCATTCAGAACTTTGTATACCACATATGTCAGGCCAATCCTGGAGTATGCAGCCCCAGCATGGAGTCCATATCTAGTCAAGGATAAGACTAAACTGGGAAAGGTTCAAAGGTTTGCCACCAGACTAGTACCCGAGCTGAGAGGTATGAGCTAGGAGGAGAGACTACGGGAATTGAACCTCACTTCGCTGGAAGACAGAAGAGTTAGGGGGGGACATGATCACCACATTCAAGATTCTCAAGGGAATTGATAGGGTAGATAAAGACAGTCTATTTAACACAAGGGGAACACGCACAAGGGGACACAAGTGGAAACTGAGTGCCCAAATGAGCCACAGAGATATTAGAAAGAACTTTTTTTAGTGTCAGAGTGGTTGACAAATGGAATGCATTAGGGGGTGATGTGGTGGAGGCTGACTCCATACACAGTTTCAAGTGTAGATATGATAGAGCCCGATAGGCTCAGGAATCTGTACACCTGTTGATTGACGGTTGAGAGGCGGGACCAAAGAGCCAGAGCTCAACCCCCGCAAACACAACTAGGTGAGTACTAGGTGAGTACACACACTCTCTCACGCACACTCTCTCACGCACACTCTCTCACGCACACTCTCTCACGCGCACTCTCTCACGCGCACTCTCTCACGCGCACTCTCTCACGCGCACTCTCTCACGCGCACTCTCTCACGCGCACTCTCTCACGCGCACTCTCTCACGCGCACTCTCTCACGCGCACTCTCTCACGCGCACTCTCTCACGCGCACTCTCTCACGCGCACTCTCTCACGCGCACTCTCTCACGCGCACTCTCTCACGCGCACTCTCTCACGCGCACTCTCTCACGCGCACTCTCTCACGCGCACTCTCTCACGCGCACTCTCTCACGCGCACTCTCTCACGCGCACTCTCTCACGCGCACTCTCTCACGCGCACTCTCTCACGCGCACTCTCTCACGCGCACTCTCTCACGCGCTCTCTCTCACGCGCTCTCTCTCACGCGCTCTCTCTCACGCGCTCTCTCTCACGCACTCTCTCACGCACTCTCTCTCTCACACACACACACACACACACACACACACACACACACACACACACACACACACACACCACACACACACACACACCACACATACACACACACACACACTACCAAAACAGAGAAGCAGAACTAGGAAACAGGATTGGTTCAACAGAAAGTGCGAGATGGCCAGAGACCAAAAGACACAAAAATGGAATCAATACAGGAAGAGGCCAAACCCCCAAACATACCAGCGATACAAAGATGCGAGAAACAACTACACGGCAGTGAGGAGAGAGGCAGAAAGAAAGTTTGAAAAAGGGATTGCAGACAAATGTAAAACAGAACCAGGTCTATTCTATAAACTCATAAACAACAAATTGCACGTAAAGGATAATATCCAGAGGTTGAAAATGGGAAATAGATTCACGGAAAATGAAAAGGAAATGTGTGAAACACTAAACGAAAAGTTCCAAAGTGTGTTTGTACAAAATGAAATCTTCAGGGAACCAGACACAATAAGAATTCCAGAGAACAACATAGAACACATAGAGGTGTCTAGAGACGAAGTGGAAAAAATGCTCAAGGAGCTAAACAAGAACACAGCAGTTGGCCCAGATGGAGTTTCACCATGGGTTCTGAGAGAATGTGCACCTGAGCTCAGCATTCCACTTCAACTGATTTTTCAGGCATCCCTGTTTACAGGAGTTGTAGCTGATGTGTGGAAAAAGGCTAACATAGTTCCAATCTACAAAAGTGGAAGCAGGGAAGACCCCCTTAATTATAGACCTGTATCATTGACAAGTGTAATAGTCAAAATATTGGAAAAAATAATTAAAACTAATTCGATCTGGAAGATCGTGTGTATCGAATTTACTCAGTTTCTATGATCGAGCAACAGAGATATTACAGGAAAGAGATGGTTGGGTTGACTGCATCTATCTGGACCTAAAAAAGGCTTTCGACAGAGTTCCACATAAGAGGTTGTTCTGGAAACTGGAAAATATTGGAGGAGTGACAGGAACGCTTCTAACATGGATGAAAAATTTTCTGACTGATAGAAAAATGAGGGCAGTAATCAGAGGCAATGTATCGGACTGGAGAAATGTCACAAGTGGAGTACCACAGGGTTCAGTTCTTGCACCAGTGATGTTTATTGTCTACATATATGATCTACCAGTTGGTATACAGAATTATATGAACATGTTTGCTGATGATGCTAAGATAATAGGAAGGGTAAGAAACTTAGATGATTGTCATGCCCTTCAAGAAGACCTGGACAAAATAAGTACATGGAGCGCCACTTGGCAAATGGAATTTAATGTTAATAAATGCCATGTTATGGAATGTGGAATAGGAGCACATAGACCCCACACAACCTATATATTATGTGAGAAATCTTTAAAGAATTCTGATAAAGAGATCTAGGGGTGGTTCTAGATAGAAAACTGTCACCTGAGGACCACATAAAGAATATTGTGCGAGGAGCCTATGCCACGCTTTCTAACTTCAGAATTGCTTTTAAATGGATGGCGATATACTAAAGAAATTGTTCACGACTTTTGTTAGGCCAAAGCTAGAATATGCAGCAGTTGTGTGGTGCCCATATCTTAAGAAGCACATCAACAAACTGGAAAAGGTGCAAAGACATGCTACTAAGTGGCTCCCAAAACTGAAGGGCAAGAGCTACGAGGAGAGGTTAGAGGCATTAAATATGCCAAAACTAGAAGACAGAAGAAAAAGAGGTGATATGATCACTACATACAAAATAGTAACAGGAATTGATAAAATCGATAGGGAAGATTTCTTGAGACCTGGAACGTTATGAACAAGAGGTCATAGATATAAACTAGCTAAACACAGATGCCGAAGAAATATAAGAAAATTCACTTTCGCAAACAGAGTGGTAGATGGTTGGAACAAGTTAGGGGAGAAGGTGGTGGAGGCCAAGACCGTCAGTAGTTTCAAAGCGTTATATGACAAAGAGTGCTGGGAAGACGGGACGCCACGAGCGTAGCTCTCATCTTGTAACTACACTTAGGTAATTACACTTAGGTAATTACACACACACACACACACACACACACACACACACACACACACACTCTCTCACACAATCTCACACACTCTCTCTCACTCACACACACACTCTACCTGTTGATTGACAGTTGAGAGGCAGGACCAAAGAGCCAGAGCTCAACCCCCGCAAGCACAACTAGGTGAGTACAACTAGCAGAATACACACTCTCTCTCACACACACACACACTTCGGTTCACTACCGAGCCTGAGCAGCTCCCCATAGTTGGAAGGGGTTACCCTAGATGAAAGACTATCAGATATAGAGGTGACAGCAGAGGAGGTAATGAAACAGTTGACAACTCTAGATGCAACTAAAGCAGTTGGACCAGACAAAGTATCACCGTGGATACTAAAAGAAGCAGCACAGGCCCTCAGCGTGCCTCTGGCAATGATCTTTAATGAGTCACTTATGTCAGGAGAATTGCCCAGTTGCTGGAAGAAGGCAAATGTCGTGCCGATCTTCAAGAAAGGTGATAGGGAGGAGGCACTTAACTATAGACCTGTATCACTGACAAGCATCCCCTGTAAAATACTGGAAAGAATAATTAGGCTACGACTGGTTGCACACCTGGAGAACATTAGGTTTGTGAACAAACATCAACATGGGTTCTGGACAGGGAAATCATGCCTAACAAACCTTCTGGAATTCTATGATAAAATAACGAGGATAAGAGAGGACAGAGATGGTTGGGCAGACTGCATATTTCTGGACTGCCAAAAAGCCTTTGATACAGTACCGCACATGAGACTGCTGTTCAAGCTCGAGAGGCAGGCGGGGGTGGGGGGAAAGGTCCTAGCATGGATAAGGAACTACCTAACAGGAAGGAGCCAAAGAGTTACGGTAAGGGGCGAGAAGTCGGACTGGCGAACAGTAACAAGTGGAGTACCACAAGGATCGGTGCTGGGACCAATTCTATTTCTTGTATATGTTAACGACATGTCTACAGGCGTAGAGTCCTACATGTCGATGTTTGCGGATGATGCAAAGTTGATGAGAAGAGTTGTGACAGATGAGGATTGCAGGCTCCTCCAAGAGGACCTGAACAGATTGCAGAGATGGTCAGAGAAATGGCTACTAGAATTCAACACGAGCAAATGTAAAGTTATGGAAATGGGACTAGGAGATAGGAGACCAAAGGGACAGTACACAATGAAAGGGAACAGCCTACCTGTAACGACGCGTGAAAGAGACCTGGGGGTGGACGTAACACCTAATCCATCTCCTGAGGCACATATTAATAGGATAACGACAGCAGCGTACTCTACACTGGCAAAAGTTAGAACATCATTCAGAAACCTAAGTAAGGAGGCATTTAGGGCGCTTTACACTGCCTACGTGAGGCCAGTCTTAGAGTACGCCGCCTCATCATGGAGTCCCCATCTGAAGAAGCATATAATGAAACTGGAAAAGGTTCAGAGGTTTGCAACGAGACTCGTCCCAGAGCTACGCGGGATGGGGTATGAGGAGCGCCTTAGGGAACTGTGCCTTACGACACTAGAAAGAAGAAGGGAGAGGGGGGACATGATAGGAACGTATAAGATACTCAGAGGGATTGACAGAGTGGACATTGACGAAATGTTCACACGGAATAGTAACAGAACGAGAGGACATGGATGGAAGCTTGAAACTCAGATGAGTCACAGAGATGTTAGGAAGTTTTCTTTTAGCGTGAGAGTAGTGGGGAAATGGAATGCACTTCAGGAACAGGTTGTGGAAGCAAATACTATTCATAATTTTAAAACCAGGTATGATAGGGAAATGGGACAGGAGTCATTGCTGTAAACAACCGATGCTCGAAAGGCGGGATCCAAGAGTCAATGCTCGATCCTGCAGACACAACTAGGTGAGTACACACACTCTCACACTCACACACACACTCACACACACACACACACACGCACACACACTCTCACACACACACACACACACACACACACATACACACCACAGACACACCACAGACACACACACACTCCACAGTACACTCTGTTCTGGCCTAAGGGGGTTGGGGCTTATGGAATTTAAACCTCCAAAAAAAAACTCTGGTTGTTGGACCAGACTGTTACTGGTGTACTGGCGGACAACGTCCCCCCCCCCCCAACCACTCTGACGGAACAACCAACCGACCTCGGCAGCCATACTCCCGCTACCCTCGGTCGACCAGCAATGGACACTGAAGTGCTTGAAATTTACTCGGAAGATCATCCTGTACGCCTCTTGATCTTGGAGAGGAGTTCAGCATCACACATTTAGGGGTGCGGCTCCACCACTATCCTCATCTCATGTTCACACCCTACTTGAGCCGCTGTGACTCCCCACTCTCTCTTTGTTTGAATGATCTAAATCCCCCTTTTTGTGAATTAGAATTTACTGCCACCCTATCCACAGCCATGATCCTTTCTCTCTCCTGGTTTCTGGGAAGCCTCACCAGAACAAGAGCAAAAGCCAGCTAACAATACTCATTTAATAAGCAAAAAATCATATACAATACATGATACAAAAATAAAATATTATCATACAACTCTAAGTTGTTACAACCCGGTAGCAATCCAATATCATATCCTGGCTTCACCATTCGTCTATGTCAAGTGGCTGCCCAACTCTTGGCTTACCACTTACTACTCACTAAATGGGGTTGAAATCTCACATTATTGTACACTCAGCCCTAAAAGTATATAAAACTCAGCCTGTGGCTGAAATACCAGGAACATGTACATAAATATTCCCAAGACAAGAAGTAGTCAATCTCTCACCTTACACTGCATCTTACACGCCAATAATCACTCAAGCACTTCCCTTATACATTCCTATGTATCCACCATAAACCTCTGTTCTGCTCCTAGAGGCTCACATCCATTCAATATCTCCAGGTTCTCCAAAATATTCAAACAACCACTTCTGCAGTTCTCCTAAACTGCTGCACAATGAAGTCCTAATCCATCATCAGTAATGCTTCACCACTGATTCCATAGACACGTGAAACTCCTCTTCACAGCTCCTTTACACTGCTTGAGGTCAGCTCCTCACTATGGAGTTCTGCTCTTCCACAGAGTTCAGCATACACTTCTCCAGTCTCGAAGTTTCCTCCATTAACTTCTTCCCAAACAAATCTGCAATTCCATTGCCATGCCAATGAAAATGTTTCCCTACTAAAACATAAATGTATTCACAGAAATTAAAACTCCTCCATCTTTTTAAACACTAACACGTCGCCTCAACGGTCCTCCCCCATCTTGGGCGGGTCTATCTTCGACATGTCCCGAAACGTTGCTGCCCGCCGCCGCCAGGGGCTTTCCCCCCCCTCAGTCACCCACTGACATTCGGCAAGGGTGGATGCATCACCGCTCTCTCCACCTTGTTCTCTCATCTCTACCCTCTTATTTCAGCTTACTGCCTTAATAAAATATCTAGCCTACATGTATAAACATCTGCCATGATCGCTGGGCACACGATCAAGCACAGGCATCCACTGTAACAATTGTTATTTGAGCTTACCGCAGAATCTGTATGTCAGAGGCGCTGGGCTGCGGGACTCCCAGAGGTCAGCCTCTTAAGACCTCCACCAAAGTTCCTTTATGACGGCCTCACAGCTCTTGACTTGAGTACATTAAGTCGTCCACCAGGCTTCACACATAAACACCTGCTTGATTCCCTCCTCTTGAAGCAGCACACAGTTGTTCCTCCTTTGCCAAGAGCTCATCCTCTGCTCATATATTTGAATTAGTCACCATTTATTACTTATATTTATTTTTTATTTATTATTTAATTATTTATTTATTATATAAATATAATATATATTTATATATATATCCTTCTTCTGACCTCTCAATTGGGTCTGGTAGGCGGAATAACTCTGACAGGTAGACTCGTTCTTCAGGCTACTTGGGGTCTTAACAACTCTCTCACACACTCTACAACACACACACACACACACACACACACTCACTCACTCACTCACTCACTCACTCACTCACTCACTCCCTAGGGAGCAGGTGGCCGAGCGGACAGCACGTTGGGCACGTGATCCTGTGGTCCCGGGTTCGATCCCGGGCGCCGGCGAGAAACGATGGGCAGAGTTTCTTTCACCCTGATGCCCCTGTTACCTAGCAGTAAATAGGTACCTGGGAGTTAGTCAGCTGTCATGGGCTGTTTCTTGCGGTGTGTGTGTGTGTGTGTGTGTGTGTGTGTGTGTGTGTGTGTGTGTGTGTGTGTGTGTGTGTGTGTGAAAAAAAGTAGTAGTAAAAAAAAGTAGTAGAAACAGTTGCTCATTCGGCCCGCCTCTCGACTGTCGATCAAAGCTCAACCCCCGCAAACATAACTAGGTGAATACAACTAGGTGAATACCTGACCAAGGGGCCTGACGGCAGAGTGGACAGCACTCGGTATTCGTAGTCTTAAGGGTCCGGGCTCGACGCCCGCCGGAGGCAGAAACTAATGGGCAGAGTTTCTTTCACCTTGCCCTTGTTAACCTAGCAGTAAATAAGTACCTGGGAGTTAGACAGCTGCTACTAGCTGCTTTCTGGGGGGGGGGGGGACAAGTGATTAGCAGTTGAGAGGCGGGCCCAATGAACCCCTGCACGCACAACTAGGTGACTACACACACACACACACACACACACACACACACACACACACACACACACACACACACACACACACACACACACACAGGGGCCTCGTAGCCTGGTGGAAATCGCGCAGGACTCGTAATTCTGTGGCGCGGGTTCGATTCCCACACGAGACAGAAACAAATGGGCAAAGTTTCTTTCACCCTGAATGCCCCTGTTACCTTGCACTAAATAGGTACCTGGGTGTTAGTCAGCTGTCACGGGCTGCTTCCTGGTGTGTGTGTGTGTGTGTGTGTGTGTGTGTGTGTGTGTGTGTGTGTGTGTGTGTGTGTGTGTGTGTGTGTGGGAAAAAAGTAGTTAGTAAACAGTTGATTGACAGTTGAGAGGCGGGCTGAAAGAAGCAAAGCTCAACCCCCGCAAACACAACTAGGTGAATACACACACACACACACACACACACACACACACACACACACACACACACACCAAAACAGACACTCCACAATACTTTTTCTCACTAGTAATTAAAAACAATACTTAATTTAAACCCATAGTTTCACAACATTCTTTCAGAAGCCAAAGATGACACTAAGTCACTGCTCTTACAGTCTTTCATGAAGATACCTTAGAGCAGTGTTCACTTAGAACAACCACAGACTGGTAGGTTATCTTGAGGTTATCTTGAGATGATTTCGGGGCTTTAGTGTCCCCGCAGCCGGTCCTCGACCAGGCCTCCACCCCCAGGAAGCAGCCCGTGACAGCTAACACCCAGGTACCTATTTTACTGCTAGGTGACAGGGGCATAGGGTGAAAGAAACTCTGCCCATTGTTTCTCGCCGGCGCCTGGGATCGAACCCAGGACCACAGGATCCCAAGTCCAGCGTGCTGTCCGACCGGCTCCCAACCACTTGGACGGTCGGGGATTGAACGTCGACCTGCATGAAGCGAGACCTTCGCTCTACCGTCCACTCAAAGTGGTTCGACCGTAGAACGAAGTGCCGGGTGCCTCCTGTACCTTGTTACCTGTTGATGATTTCGAGGATCAACGTCCTCGCGGCCCAGTCTCTAAGAAAGCCTCCTGGTTGCTGGTCTGATTATCCAGGCTGTTCGACGCGGCTTCTCGCAGCCAGACGTAATAGGCGCAGCCTGCTTCACCAGTTATTTATTTTAATTAACATAAATAATTAAACTAATGTATGATATATAAAAATAATTAACATTAGAATGATAGAGTAAAAATTATTATACACAACACAATATAATCAAATATTCTTAATGGATCCACCGTCTGTCTGTCTATTGTGTCTGAGACAGTTCTTGCCCTTCACCTTGTATACTGTAAGCAAACATGCCCAACTGTTTCCGTCCCAGTTGAAGGAGGTTATCTTGAGGTTATCTTGAGATGATTTCGGGGCTTTAGTGTCCCCGCGGCCCGGTCCTCGACCAGGCCTCCACCCCCAGGAAGCAGCCCGTGACAGCTGACTAACACCCAGGTACCTATTTACTGCTAGGTAACAGGGGCATTCAGGGTGAAAGAAACTTTGCCCATTTGTTTCTGCCTCGTGCGGGAATCGAACCCGCGCCACAGAATTACGAGTCCTGCGCGCTATCCACCAGGCTACGAGACCCCTAAGTCTAAGATGATTGTCTAAGATATGGTGTGAGGCCTCTCGTGTACTCCTGAATGAACCAACTGTGGGAATAATGATATGCATTCATCAGTATTAATGTAACTCAACCCCAGACCATGTACTTAATTCTGGCAAGTAAATATTTACCTCTTGGTGTGTCGGGCGTGTCAAGGCACTCATGAGGGATTTAAATCTTATGGTTTGTTAATCCTAGCTTGTGGATTATTTAAACACAATCTGCTTCGTAAATGAGCACATCAGTAGTATATGTCATGGGTATGGCTAAAGAAAGTTGTCTTATACAATCACTATATAACCACTATATAGGTTGGATCCTATACAATCACTTATGATTGTCCCTGTGGTAATTTCCTGCCAAACACACACCGAAACTATGACGTTGGTACAACGTTGGAACAAGTTTTAACACCTAACCAGTTGTAACAACCAATATAGCAAGTTGTAACAACGTTCTAATACGTCATAAACACGTTAAGCCAAGATGTAACAACTTTATTACAAGTTGTAACAAGCGGAAAATAGACAGTTTCGGTTTGTGTTTCCAGGGATTCAACACTTGTTATAAACCATTAGTCTGTCTTAATTCTTTAGAGGAGACTGACTTAACTGGTGTAGGATTTGCTCATCAACGGATCACTCAGACTATTGAATACCTTCCCACCTCACCTCGATGAGTACATGAAGGTGAGTACATCTGAGTGTCCCTCATCCAGCGAGAGGTGAGACAATGGCACCTTGTCTGGTCTTACCTGCCCTATTATTGATGAGACAGGTGCTGGGCCTCCTGTCTCCTGCCTGTCTCACCTGCTGGACACCTGTTGATATATTGAGTGTCTTGTACAGTCCTTTGTCGTTATCTAGACAAGTGTCACTGCGCCCGCTCGGCCTGGCCATGACCACCACCACACGTGATATATATATATATATATATATAATGTCGTACCTAGTAGCCAGAATGCACTTCTCAGCCTACTATGCAAGGCCTGATTTGCCTAATAAGCCAAGTTTTCCTGAAATAATACATTTTCTATAATTTTTTTCTTACGAAATGATAAAGCTACCCATTTCATTATGTATGAGGTCAATTTTTTTTATTTAAGTTAAAATTAACGTAGATATATGACCGAACCTAACCAACCCTACCTAACCTAACCTATCTTTATAGGTAAGGTTAGGTTAGGTAGCCGAAAACATTAGGTTAGGTTAGCTTAGGTAGGTTAGGTAGTCGAAAAACAATTAATTCATGAAAACTTGGCTTATTAGGCAAATCGGGCCTTGCATAGTAGGCTGAGAAGTGCGTTCTGGCTACTAGGTACGACATATATATATATATATATATATATATATATTAGTATATTTTGGTAGCAGTCTTTCCTGTAGACATATTTTATTAAATATGACCGAAAAAGTAAGATTAATAATTCTAACACGAATTTTCTCAACAAAAATCACTTCTCCAAAATTCATTTTTATTTTTCATTTCAAAATTCATTTCTGACTCCTTATGTTCCTTGCGCCTTCAGCCTGAAGTCTCCAAAGGAATTTGTGGACTTACTGCGGGGCGCACGGGCCACAGGGATAAGAGCCTCGTTGGACGTAGAATCGCTGTTTACCAACGTACCTGTGGACGAGACAATCGGAATGATAGCCGACAGAGTGTATCGTGATCCAGCCTGTACTCCTCTTGACATGCCAGAAAGTATTCTGAGGAAACTACTCCAAGCTTGTACTAAAGAGGCACCCTTCTTGAGCCCGGATGGGCACATGTATAAGCAAGTAGATGGGGTCGCTATGGGTTCTCCCCTAGGTGTCCTGTTTGCAAACTTCTACATGGGTACCATCGAGCAAAAAGTCTTAGTCGACATGAACTTGAAACCGGCCATATACTGCAGGTATGTTGACGACATTTTTACACAGGTACCTGATGTCAGACATCTGCAGGAGCTGAAGGAGGCATTTGAGCAGAGTTCCGTGCTGCGTTTCACTTACGAGACGGAAAAGGATGGGAAGCTGCCTTTTCTAGATGTAACAGTCATGGAAAAGGGCGGAGGTTTCCACACTGCAGTCTACACAAAGGAAACAAACATAGGAATGTGCCTAAATGCCAACAGCGACTGCCCTGACAGGTACAAGAGGAGTGTTGTTAACGCATACGTCGACCGTGCTCTCAGCCACAGCTCAGAATGGAAGGAAGTCGACGAAGAACTCTGTAGGGTAAGGCAGGTTCTAGTCAATAACGGCTTCTCCAATGGTTTCATCGAAGACATCATAAGAAGGAAAGTGAAAAGCCATGCAACCTCCGAAGAGACAACTAACACAACACCTATACCCCCTATTAGACTATTTTACAGGAACTTCTTTTCCACAGCTCATAAAACAGAGGAAAGGGTCCTGAAAGATATTGTTAATAGAAACGTTATCCCTACAGACAAAAATCAGAGGATACAACTGACGATTTACTATAAAACCAGAAAAACGGCCAGCCTACTCATGAGAAACTCTCCAGACACGAAACAGAACGCTTTAAAAGAGACTAACGTCGTCTATGCCTTCAAATGCCCACTTGGGGACTGTAAGCTCCAAAAAACCCAGTATATAGGCAAGACAACAACATCTCTTTCTAGGCGTTTAACGATGCATAAACAACAGGGCTCCATTAAGGAACATATAATCTCTTCCCATAACCAAACCATCGCCAGAGAAATCCTAGTAAACAACACAGAAATCATCGATAGATACAGCGATAGCAGGCGGCTCGACGTTTGCGAGGCACTACACATCAAGAAGTCAACACCAGCAATCAACAGCCAATTATTGCACAACTGTATTCTACCCACCTCAAGACTCCGCTCCAATATAGAAGCATCAAGAAATATGGACCAATAGGCTTTCTACAAACACTTCTATTCAATATCCATTGTTTCGTGTTCTGTCTTGTGTTGATACTTTTAATACCCTATTAATATCCTCTAATGCCACATCATCCTTCCCACCTTACTCAAATGTAATGCCACATCACCCTTCCCATCTCACTCAAATGTAGATATAAAATCAGGGAAACGCAAGTTCTAATCAGTTGTGTATTTGTGAAGTCTTTGAAAATGTAATAAGTTTTACGAAACGCGCCCGTGTCGCGTCAGACTAGAAATAAAAATGAATTTTGGAGAAGTGATTTTTTATTTACCTCCAACAGTGAAGCATAATGTACGAAAGATTGAGAAAATTCGTGTTAGAATTATTAATCTTACTTTTTCGGTCATATTTAATAAAATATATATATATATATATATATATATATATATATATATATATATATATATATATATGCGAACAAGCCTGAATGGTCCCCAGGACTATATGCAACTGAAAATTCACACCCCAGAAGTGACTCGAACCCATACTGCCAGGAGCAACGCAACTGGTATGTACAGGATGCCTTAATCCAATATATATATATATATATATATATATATTTTGGTAGCAGTCTTTCCTGTAGACATATATTATTAAATATGACCGAAAAAGTAAGATTAATAATTCTAACACGAATTTTCTCAATCTTTCGTACATTTCTTTTCACTGTTGGAGGTAAATCAAAAATCAATTCTCCAAAATTCATTTTTATTTCTAGTCTGACGCGACACGAGCGCGTTTCGTAAAACTTATTACATTTTCAAAGACTTTAGTTTACAAATACACAACTGAATAGAACTGACGCATCTCCGATTTTATATCTACATTTGAGTGAGGTGGATGGGGTGAGGTGGCATTAATAGGGTATTAATTTCATCAACACAAGACAGAACAAGGGGTGGCATTAATAGGGTATTAATTTCATCAACACAAGACAGAACACGAAACAATGGGTATTGAATAGAAGTGTTTGTAGAAAGCCTATTGGTCCATATTTCTTGTGTATCGAGGCAATTACAGAAGCACCATACTGTCCCCCGAGCTCAAAGCGGCAGCTAAAAGCCTTCGTGAGAACAAGGAGATAGTTGTCAGGAGAGGTGACAAGTCGCCAATATATGTCATTCTTAAAAAAGACGAATATCTGGCGAAAATGAACATCATACTCTCTGACCAAACTAAGTTCCAAAGGGTAACGAAGGACACTACAGCCGAATTAAAAGCAAAGGTCAACAAACTGATCGAAACTGTGAACGCCAAGAAATCCGGACTCCACCTGCCAAAGATCATTGGGGAATATAAACCTGGATATGCGTATGGAAATGTCAAGACACACAAGCCTGGAAACCCACTTCGGCCAATCATTAGCCAGATACCCACACCCACGTACAGACTGGCGAAGCGACTCAACGGCCTGCTGACTCCTTATGTTCCTTGCGCCTTCAGCCTGAAGTCTCCAAAGGAATTTGTTGACTTACTGCGGGGCACACGGGCCACAGGGATAAGAGCCTCGTTGGACGTAGAATCGCTGTTTACCAACGTACCTGTGGACGAGACAATCGGGATGATAGCCGACAGAGTGTATCGTGATCCAGCCTGTACTCCTCTTGACATACCAGAAAATATTCTGAGGAAACTACTCCAAGCTTGTACTAAAGAGGCACCGTTCTTGAGCCCGGATGGGCACATGTATAAGCAAGTAGATGGGGTCGCCATGGGTTCTCCCCTAGGTGTCCTGTTTGCGAACTTCTACATGGGTACCATCGAGCAAAAAGTCTTAGTCGACATGAACTTGAAACCGGCCATATACTGCAGGTATGTTGACGACATTTTTACACAGGTACCTGATGTCAGACATCTGCAGGAGCTGAAGGAGGCATTTGAGCAGAGTTCCGTGCTGCGTTTCACTTACGAGATGGAAAAGGATGGGAAGCTGCCCTTTCTAGATGTAACAGTCATGGAAAAGAGCGGAGGTTTCCACACTGCAGTCTACACTAAGGAAACGAACATAGGAATGTGCCTAAATGCCAACAGCGACTGCCCAGACAGGTACAAGAGGAGTGTTGTTAACGCATATGTCGACCGTGCTCTCAGCCACAACTCAGAATGGAAGCAAGTCGACGAAGGACTCTGTAGGGTAAGGCAGGTCCTAGTCAACAACGGCTTCTCCAATGGTTTCGTCGAAGACATCATAAGAAGGAAAGTGAAACGCCATGCAACCTCTGAAGAGACAACTAACACAACACCTATACCCCCCTATTAGACTATTTTACAGGAACTTCTTTTCCACAGCTCATAAAACGGAGGAAAGGGTCCTGAAAGATATTGTTAATAGAAACGTTATCCCTACAGACAAAAATCAGAGGATACAACTGACGATTTACTATAAAACCAGAAAAACGGCCAGCCTACTCATGAGAAACTCTCCAGACACAAAACAGAACGCTTTAAAAGAGACTAACGTCGTCTATGCCTTCAAATTCCCTCTTGGGGACTGTAAGCTCCAAAAAACCCAGTATATAGGCAAGACAACAACATCTCTTTCTAGGCGTTTAACGATGCATAAGCAACAGGGCTCCATTAAGGAACATATAATCTCTTCCCACAACCAAACCATCGCCAGAGAAATCCTAGTAAACAACACAGAAATCATCGATAGATACAGCGATAGCAGGCGGCTTGACGTTTGCGAGGCACTACACATCAAGAAGTCAACACCAGCAATCAACAGCCAATTAATGCACAACTATATTCTACCCACCTCAAGACTCCGCTCCAATATAGAAGCATCAAGAAATATGGACCAATAGGCTTTCTACAAACACTTCTATTCAATACCCATTGTTTCATGTTCTGTCTTGTGTTGATGAAATTAATACCCTATTAATGCCACCTCACCCCATCCACCTCACTCAAATGTAGATATAAAATCGGAGATGCGTCAGTTCTATTCAGTTGTGTATTTGTAAACTAAAGTCTTTGAAAATGTAATAAGTTTTACGAAACGTGCTCGTGTCGCGTCAGACTAGAAATAAAAATGAATTTTGGAGAATTGATTTTTGATTTACCTCCAACAGTGAAAAGAAATGTACGAAAGATTGAGAAAATTCGTGTTAGAATTATTAATCTTACTTTTTCGGTCATATTTAATAATTATATATATATATATATATATATAACTGAAAACTCACACCCCAGAAGTGACTCGAACCCATACTGCCAGGAGCAACGCAACTGGTATGTACAGGGACGCCTTAATCCGCTTGACCATCACGACCGGACAAGATTACCATCCGAGTGCCGGCGGGGAAGTGGTTCAAATAGCTTCGGCTATCACTTCCTTATGTCCGGTCGTGATGGTCAAGCGGATTAAGGCGTCCCTGTACATACCAGTTGCGTTGCTCCTGGCAGTATGGGTTCGAGTCACTTCTGGGGTGTGAGTTTTCAGTTGTATATAGTCCTGGGGACCATTCAGGCTTGTTTGCATATATATATATATATATATATATATATATATATATATATATATATATATATATATATATATATATATATATTATAAAATATGCCGTTTCCAGGAGTGTGGTGTATAGTTTAGCTCATTCCTCAGTTTACATGTGGCAATATCGGACCCAAGTTTACATCTAATAATAGTAGTAAACCCTAAACGGATAGGACCAAGTAATTTACATCATTTACAGGATGATGATACTCCACTCACTAGGATGATGGCAGCCTCGAACACGGGCCCACAAAAGTGCGAGCCGGTTCACCTGCCTCCCACCAACCAGTCCTCATCAACAAAGGCCAAATGCTCGGTAATCCAGCCGCCAAAACCCTGTTTATGAATGAAAGACGGTAAGCACCCATCCCGTCCTCACTCCATTCCATCCAGCGGTCGACCCCAGTGACGCATTCATCAATTAACATGTTCATTCAAAATAGAAATTTTCTCAGATATAAATTAAAATTGTTATATATTAGAATACTTGTATAGTTAAGGCAGTGTCTGGGATGCTCCCGGACTCAGGTTCGAATCCTCGTCACGGCCCTTGTGGATTTGTATAGTTAAGCATTTGCAGCATTGGGGTTCGAACAAAAGTCGTCAGCGAAGCCCTTGTTAGAGAAGTGTTCGAACGTCATCAGTCGAGTCGTGTGTCAACTGTTTGTCATTGATAACAGTGTCTTTGTTTATATTGGCGGGCTGGTGTTTATGGTGACGGGTCGTTACACCTGACTCACAACTGATAATATGTTTATTTGTGATGTGTGTATGTATGTATTAACACGTTGTACTGAACGGGGTGAGAATAGCTTGAGCTACCTCATCCCTTTGTGTGTATTTTACCTCAATAAACTTATTTCAATTTCAATTTCAACTGATGATCAACCATTTATCGAACACGCTTCACTGCAGAGCTTTGCTCGAACCACAACCCTGTAAATGCTTCATCTAAATCAAAGACAGTTATAACTCGGTGCTAAGAACGGTAGAATTTGTCTTTGAAAATGTGTGAGGAGTGACCTTGCGCAACGCATCACCAGGCCTCAGACACAATGAAAAGTAAAAATGAACTTTAGAGAGTTCATTTTTCAACTTCCTGCTTCAGGGAAGAAAAACAGAAGAAATATCTAGAAGATTCATGCCAGAATGATAAATCTTAAACTTTCTGTTGTTTTCAACGAAATATGTTTAATTTAAAAGAAAAGCGTTTAACGAAACGCTGCGCGTACTAGTGGCTTTACAAGATTGCAATTACCATATTATGTATCCTCACAATCCCAATGTACCTTCTTGTATATGCATAAATAAATAAATAAATAAAGAAATAACAAAATACCCCTCTCTAAAAAAAAATGGAATTGAGGATGCATTCCCTCTCTAGATCGCCACGCTGAGGCACTGGAGAAGGAAGCTCGCTGCTCTAGAGTCCCTTATTGTTTCAATGAGCTTGGTCCCCAGATTGTTAAGACACCACCTTGCACTTTCTCCCCATGAACCCAACGTCTTGGATCCTGTGTGGAGCAAAGTTGAAACGTTGATCTATGTTCCTGTGCTTGTTTGCTTTCTGTGTGTGGCAGCGGCTCCTGGTTGCCCAATTGAGAGGGTGATGTAAGTGGAGTCCAAGTTGGATACACAAGTGTAGTTACACGCCAATTGCCTACTACATTTCCATGGGCACAATGTGACTCCATCCAGTCAGCCTACTCCAGTAGTAGAATTACAGTACATTAGATTCCGAGGCTCTCTTTCTGCTGGACACTAAGTAGAGGCAAGGCTCCACTTGAGAATGTCGTTGACCTCATCGTGTTTTGTTTGCCAGCATCCTTATTTCCCCGGCAATGCAGGCCATGCAATTCATATTCATCTGCCTCGCTGCAAATACACTAATATACAGTGTGGATTGGGGCAGCAAGGCGGAGGGGCTACTGCAATAAGCTGCTACTGTGGATGCAGACGGGTGCCTGTAACAGACATAAGGACTGACAAAAGGAAATTCCCTGCATGGGGAGCTGCACAGCTGTTAGGCGGGAATGGTCATGGAGGCCTGTTGTTGCCTCCAGCAAAGCTGTGGCTACTTTTTGTCTACAATAGAGATGTCCCAGCTAGATTATTTGTTGGTTTTCAGAAGGGTTGGTCTGTCAGGGTATCCCACTTTGTGCTGCATTCTGGGAGGTGGTGGGGGGGAGGGGGGGGCTGTATCCCCACTGAGTCACCCAAATTGTCTGGTAGATTACCTTGAGCCGTCAGCTGATGCCAAGGAACATGACAAAAATGCTGGGACAGCAATTTGGGCGGCAGTGTGGACACAAAGGCCACCGAGTCTGACTGGAAGAGTGGCCTGTTTCTACTGACATTAATTGAGGGAAATGTTGATTTTGGAAGACCAAGCTAGAAAAAGTAGTGTGTCGTACTATTCAAGCTTTTAGCTGTTATGCAATGAGGCATTCGTCAAAAAGTAGGTTAACCTTGGAAGGGAGAAGCAGTTGGTGAGAAGATGGAAAATATATTGAACATCGACGTCACCAGTCCTATCTCCCATTCTCTTTAAGTCCTGAGATTTTCTTGTCAAGGATTGCTTCAACAGCGTTTGGGCCGAGAGGAGCTCCGAGGAGAGTACCAGTAACCAGTTTTGCAGAACTGATTACAAACACGCCGGGCAAGACAGATTTGACTCCATCTATGATGGTTCAGCTTGAGACTACTTCACACGTGGGAGGGTTTGGGAAGAGCCCGAGGTTTTCTCCTTGATCCTCTATTTTTCTGATGTCCTCCAAGAGAGGATCAAGAGAGCCAGCTATAGTGCCATCGTCCAAACACCAGATAATGAACTAGCTGGACAATTTTTTTCGGGAATTAATTATAGAATTAAGGGGGAAAGAAAAGGCGTTAGAGGATCACCTCTCTGGTGGCCTTCGCATGATCTGATTTCGTGTTCGCCGAAGAGCAATTTTGATTTGCCACTGTACCATGATAGGGTAAATGGGAAAGGACGCTGGAAATGGTAGTGCACACCATGGGAGGAATGTATCTCTTTTGGCCATGTTAAAGGCATTTTAAAGTCCAGTTTCATCAGAGCCGTTGTCAGAGACATAGGCCCGTGCAGCATGAGCGGCCGCTTCACATCCTTGAGGAATCCCAAATTGGGCTTCAGCAATTCAGCCACTTGTTGGCTGACAACCCTCATGGCAGCCTTGGCAACTAGGCATCGGAGAGTGTTGCCAACAGCATTTGACCTGATTCCCCCGAACCTTCTTGTTGAGAGCACAGAGGGAAGCACTGAAAAAGGGGGGGGGGGGGCCTGATGACCTCGGGTATATCACCAGCCGGGCACGTGTTGGCGAGCCTTGTGTGTTCTACAAGAAGACCTTATGCAGCATCACCATGTGTGGGGTTTAGCATTTCCTTGATGTGTTTGGGGTTTTAGTCTGGTAAAGCCAACTGCTGACTTAGCTGGGAAAGAAAGGGCTGCATTGTTAACATCTGTTTCACCAGTTAGTAGGCTAAACTGGTGTCACCTAGTGTGTGTACTCGCCTATGGATCGAGAATCGACGAGTCTGCAGGATCGAGCATTGACTCTTGGATCCCGCCTTTCGAGCATCGAATGTTTACAGCAATGACTCTGGTCCAGTTTCCCGATCATACCTAAATTTAAAATTATGAATAGTATTTGCTTCCACAACCTGTTCCTTAAGTGCATTCCATTTTTCTACTACTCTCAAGCTAAAAGAAAACTTCCTAACATCTCTGTGACTCATCTGAGCTTCAAGCTTCCACCCATGTCCCCTCGTTCTGTTACTATTCCGTGTGAGCATTTCGTTTCTGTCCACTCTGTTAATTCCAATGAGTATTTTATACGTTCCTATCAAATCTCCATCCTCTCCCTTCTTTTTTCTAGTGTCGAAAGGCACAGTTCCTTCAGGCGCTCTTCATACCCCATCCCTCGTAGCTCTGGGACAAGTCTCGTTGCAAACCTCTGAACTTTTCCAGTTTCCTTATATGCTTCTTCAGATGTTGACTCCATGATGAAGCAGCATACTCTAAGACTGGCCTCATGTAGGCAGTGTAGAGTGCCCTAAATGCCTCCTCACTTAGGTTTCTGAATGATGTTCTAACTTTTGCCAGTGTAGAGTACGCTGCTGTCGTTATCCTATTTATATGTGCCTCAGGAGATAGATTAGGTGTTACGTCCACGCCTAGGTCTCTATCTCGCGTTATCACAGGTAGGCACTTTCCCTTCATTGTGTACTGTCCCTTTGGTCTCCTATCATCTATTCCCATTTCCATAACTTTACATTTGCTCGTGTTGAACTCCAGTAGCCATTTCTCTGACCATCTCTGCAACTTGTTCAGGTCCTCTTGGAGGATCCTGAAATCCTCATCTGTCACAACTCTTCTCATCAACTTTGCGTCATCCGCGAACATCGACATGTAGGACTCTACTCCTGTAAACATATTGTTAACAAACATTAGAAATAGAATTGGTCCCAGCACCGATCCTTGTGGTACTCCAATCGTTACTGTTTGCCAGTCCGACTTCTTGCCCCTTACCGTAACTCTTTGGCTCCTTCCTGTTAGGTAGTTCCTTATCCATGCTAAGGCCTTTCCTCCCACTCCCGCCTGCCTCTCGAGCTTGAACAGTAGTCTCATGTGCGGTACTGTATCAAAGGCATTTTGGCAGTCCAGAAATATGCAGTCTGCCCAACCATCTCTGTTCTTTCTTATCATCGTTATTTTATCATAAAATTCTAAAAGGTTAGTTAGGCACGATTTCCCTTTCCAGAAACCATGTTGTTTGTTCACAAACCTAATGTTCTCCAGGTGAGCAACCAGTCGTAGCCTAATTATTCTTTCAAGTATTTTACAGAGGATGCTTGTCAGCGATACGGGTCTATAGTTAAGTGCCTCCTCCCTATCGCCTTTCTTGAAAATCTGTATGACATTTGCCTACTTCCAGCAACTGGGCAATTCTCCCGACATAAGTGACTAATTAAAGATCATCGCCAGAGGCACGCTAAGGGCCTGCGCTGCCTCTTTTAGTATCCACGGTGATACTTTGTCTGGGCCAACTGCTGTAGTTGCATCCAGTGTTGTCTACTGTTTCATTATCTCCTCTGCTGTCACCTCTATATCTGATAGTCTTTCATCTATGGTAATCTCTTCCAACAATGGGAGCTGCTCAGGCTCGGTGTGAACACTCCATGGAAACTGGCAATCAGTGCTTCGCAGATTTCCTTGTCACTTTCAGTATATGCCTCCTCTGTTTTCCTTAGTCTTGTCACTTGGTCGTTCACTGACATTTTTCTTCTTATATGGCTGTGTAATAATTTACGTTGCTTTTTCGCTTTGATAGCAATATCGTTCTCATAGTTCCTTTCCGATGTTCGCCTTATGTTAATGTAATCGTTCCTAGCTCTGTTGTATCTGATCCTGTTGTCCTCTGTTCTTTGTCTTCTGTACTTCCTCCACTCCCTCCTGCTTCTCACCTTTGCTTCCTAACACTGTCTATTAAACCATGGGTTATTATATTCCCTCTTATTTTTTCCCTTTGCAGTTGGTATAAATCTCTTTTCGGCCTCCTGGCATTTCCATATGACCAGGTTCATCATATCTTGCACTGTTTTTCCTCTAATTTCTTCCTCCCACTGCACTTCTCCCAGGTAGTCCCTTATCCTCCTGTAGTCCCCTTTCATGTAGTCCACTCTCCTTTCCCAGACCTCTTGTCCCATGGTCACAAGTTTGAATTCCAACATGTAGTCAAAGACTAGGATGCAATGGTCACTGGCCCCTAGAGGTATTTCATGCTCCAAATTCTCGATGTCTTCTCCGTTCTGGGTGAAAATCAGGTTTAATAGGCTCGGTGCATCTCCTCCTATTTCCCTTGTGTCTTCCTTCACATGTTGTGTTAGGAAATTTCTGTCTATAACATCTACTAACTTTGCTGCCCACGTTTCATCCCCTCCATGGGGATTCCTTGATTCCCAATTTATCTCTCCATGATTTAGGTCCCCATGACCAGCAGCTTCGCTCTCATTCTGTCAGCTAATGTTGCTTCCTTCTGCAGTTCATCTATGTATGCCTTGTTGTCATCATACTCCTGCCTGGGTCTTCTACTGTTTGGTGGGGGATTGTAGATTACCAAGATCACAATCTTCCTCCCATCTACTGTCAGAGTTCCATGTATGAAGCTTGTGCACTCATTGGTAACCTGATTTCCCAGGTCTTCAAACTTCCATTTCCGTTTTATTAGGAGTGCCACTCCCCCTCCCTGTCTCTGTGTCCTCTCTTTTCTTATCACCTGGTAGCCTCTCTGGAAAGATTGCATTCGAGATCATGTCATTTATTTTAGTTTCCACTATTGCAACTATGTCAGGATCTGCCTCACTCATTATTTATTTTATCTCTTATACTTTATTAGATACCCCATCAGCATTGGTGTACCAAACCTTGAGATTCTTCATGGAAACTTTTGTACCAGAGTTCGCCCTTTCTCTGGGGGTCGGGGGGGCTGGGGGGATCTGGGGGGTGTCTGGGGGTGAATGGGGTGTGGATGGGTGCTTGAGGGGGGGCGAATGGGGGGCTGGGCATCTAGGAAGGTAGGTAGGAAGGTCTTGGGTAGGGCCTGGGTAGGTAGGTCTGGAGTAGTAAGGGCATACTGGGTTTGTAGATTAGGGAGGGTCTGAGAGGCATAGAGGGGTTGAGAGGTAGCGTAAGGTTGAGAGGATTGGGGGGGGGAGAAGGATAGAGGGGGTGGGGGAAAGAGGGGCGGATGGAACATGGATAGTGATAGTGGAGGGAGGGTGTATTATTCAGGGGAACCTCAGAGGTAGGTGTGGGCATTGGGGGAGAAGGGGGAAGTGGGGAAATGGAGGAAGAGGTGGGGGGGTCCCTCCGTCCCCCACGGGGGGTCCATGTGCCCCCCTCGTAAGGGTGGGGGTCACCTGGAAGGAGAGGGGATGAAGAGGGGTGAGGGCTGGGCGGGTTTTGAGGGTCGGGGGGATGAGGGCTGGGTGGGTTTTGGGGGTTGAGGGGATGAGGGGGTCCTTGGAATGTGGGATGAAGCAGATGGCTTCGAATGCAATGGGGTCAGATGGGTCAGGGGAGGTGTTGAGGAGATAAGCAGGGGCAGGGAGGGCTGATTTGGGGAGGGTGTGACCTGGGAAGCAGGTGTGGACTCATTAGCATGGGGTGGGGCACGGGGTGGGGCACGGGGTGGGGCACGGGGTGAGGCACGGGGTGGGGCATGGGGTGGGGCACTGGGTGGGGCATGGGGTGGGTAACTATGCTCAAATTTGAAGAGATGAGTCGTGGAGGCCGGCTCGCCCTGTGGGCTATCTGCTCATCTTTGGTAATGTATCTCTCAATATACACGTTGGAATAGTTTTTGCTATCTCTGAGTAAGTGCTTGTGTTGCAGTATGTAATCCACAGCCTCTTCGTTAGTGGACTGTAGCAGGACAGGTCGTTTCCTGTTACAGTTATAAGCCCCAATGCTGCGGTGGATTCCCACCTCATTCCCTGCCATCTCGGCTCTGATATCTCTCAAGATCCCCTGTAACTCAAACTCTTCAATCTCTATCGTTTCCTGCCTCGATGATGCCTTGGCTTCAAGTAATCCATGGATTATGATTGACCTTCTCAGTGAAAGGTCATGCTGGTCGCCCTCTCCCCCCTGGCTGACCCCCACCCCTCCCACACTCACTATTCCATCCCCCACCACTTCCTCTTTCCCTTGCCATGCTTCCCTTATTCCTGTCACATTCAGTTGTAAGCCTAGTTGTCTCACTTTCCCATGCTACTCTGCTCTTCTTGATTATAATCCATAAATTCTCGTTTTTGTCTCTGAACCTCATCCTATATCTTATTAAAGATGTTACTCTTGATCCCCTGGATTAGATCATCTATCCAAACATCCCTCTTCTCTACTAATTTCCCAATCATTTTCTCCACAAACCTATCCTCTTCTTCAATCATGATACTGCTGGACCTAGACGCCCTTCCTGACCTAGTCATTGCTATAATCCCACCTTACCCACAGGGGTTCCAATTACCTTACCGACCTGCTAAGGCGAGTTAGTCTCCAAGCGTCTTCCCACGTGGTGTAGGAAGGGGTTGCCGCCGGGGGTGAGGTCCGGTCGGTCACAGATGGAGGCTGTCAGGTCACAGTCACATTTCCACTCTTCACACTGCCACTATGCGTTCAACAACTACTTTCAATTACGCTATTTCAAGTGTATTTCTTCACTACCTTATGGTTTTAGTCAAAATCTAAGATTTTTCATTCAGTCGTATATACCTTTTCACTTGGAAGTAGCCTGATCACCCCTCCCACTGTACTAGTGACCCATGAGCTCCCAAATCCACGTCCAGCTAAAACGATGGTCATAACACAACTGTGTGTGTGTGTGTGTGCGTGTGCGCGTGTGCGTGCGTGTGTGCGTGTGTGTGTGCGTGTGGGTGTGCGTGTGGGTGTGCGTGTGTGTGTGTCTCTCTCTCTCTTTTCGTCTCTCTCTCTCTCTTTTCGTCTCTCTCTCCCTCCCCCCCCCGCCCCTTCCTCCCTTCCCCCCAAACACAACTCATTTCTAGTGCTTTATAAGTAAAGGAGACTTGATCCACCTGGTTATCTTGGGCGGCATCTTGTGGCAGCGGTGATGGAGGGCGGGAGGGTCGCCCCCCCCTCCCTCGTCTTCCGTGTGTAGCTGAGTGGCACACAGTCTGGACCCATACACCCACAGTGTGGGGCCCATACCCACCCCCCCTGTGGGGACCACTCCCCCCTCCAGTGTGGGGCCGTACCCCCACACTGTGGGGCCGTACCCCCACACTGTGGGGCCCTACCCCCACACTGTGGGGCCCTACCCCCACACTGTGGGGCCCTACCCCCACACTGTGGGGCCGTACCCCCACACTGTGGGGCCGTACCCCCACACTGTGGGGCCGTACCCCCACACTGTGGGGCCGTACCCCCACACTGTGGTTACATTGATTCTTGCTTGAAGATTTGAATAACATTTTCAAAGCTCTGTTGATGTTCTTTTGTTATATTAAGATGTTCACCACCTGTACTGAACAGTGTTAATGATGCCCCACTCTGTGCAACACCAGTTGCAGGTGGCTGTCACCTGCCAGGTCACCCAGTTGCAGGTGGCTGTCACCTGCCAGGTCACCCAGTTGCAGGTGGCTGTCACCTGCCAGGTCACCCAGTTGCAGGTGGCTGTCACCTGCCAGGTCACCCAGTTGCAGGTGGCTGTCACCTGCCAGCCCACCCAGTTGCAGGTGGCTGTCACCTGCCAGGTCACCCAGTTGCAGGTGGCTGTCACCTACCAACCCACCCAGTTGCAGGTGGCTGTCACCTGCCAGCCCACCCAGTTGCAGGTGGCTGTCACCTACCAAACCACCCAGTTGCAGGTGGCTGTCACCTACCAGCCCACCCAGTTGCAGGTGGCTGTCACCTGCCAACCCACCCAGTTGCAGGTGGCTGTCACCTACCAACCCACCCAGTTGCAGGTGGCGCCTGTGACATAGCTAGCCACACAAGGTGCTCGAGGAAAGACACGGTTGAACTAATGGCTCAAATAGGCGCTAGGTGTTCAAGAGTCCACATGGAGGAAGCCATTTTACGACCTCCGTTTAAGTGGATTTCTCCCGCCCTAGAGTGTGTGTTGAGCATAAACTAAGACGGTGAAAAAGTCCTCATTACATAGAGACGTCATGGAGGGAAAAGTCAGAGAGAGAGAATGGCAGCAGATGTCAGATATGGAATACGAGGAGGGACGAGGCACCTACACACAGCAGGCACTGTAGAGGCACACTGCTCTCGGCTTCAAGTCCGTCTGTCAGCAAGACTTCAAGTCCGGCTGTCAGCAAGACGTCAGCCATAATGGTAGTAGAGAAGACAGCACCCGTCACACACCTGTCAGTGCTTCTCTGTCCATAACCCACACACATGACAACACTATGGACAGGTGTGGACAGCACCCTGCACATCTTGGCACATGGGGACTGGCAGCTGAGTGGACAGCGCTCGGGATTCGTAGTCCTGAGGTTCCAGATTCGATCCCCGGTGGAGGCGGAAACAAATGGGCAGAGATTCTTTCACTCTGATGTGACTGTTCACCTAGCAGTAAATAGGTACCTGGGAGTTAGACAGCTGCTACGGGCGGCTTCCTGGGGGTGTGTAACAGTCTTGACCCCCACCTCTGGCCCGTCTTCACCCACACCTCTGGCCAGTCTTGGCCCCCACCTCTGGCCCGTCTTGGCCCCCACCTCTGGCCCGTCTTGGCCCCCACCTCTGGCCCGCCTTGGCCCCCACCTCTGGCCCGTCTTGACCCCCACCTCTGGCCAGTCTTGGCCCCCACCTCTGGCCCGTCTTGACCCCCACCTCTGGCCCGTCTTGGCCCCCCACCTCTGGCCCGCCTTGGCCCCCACCTCTGGCCCGCCTTGGCCCCCACCTCTGGCCCGTCTTGACCCCCACCTCTGGCCCGTCTTGGCCCCCACCTCTGGCCCGTCTTGACCCACACCTCTGGCCCGTCTTGACCCACACCTCTGGCCAGTCTTGGCCCCCACCTCTGGCCCGTCTTGACCCCCACCTCTGGCCCGTCTTGGCCCCCCCACCTCTGGCCCGTCTTGGCCCCCCCCCACCTTTGGCCCGTCTTGGCCCCCCCACCTCTGGCCCGTCTTGGCCCCCCCACCTCTGGCCCGTCTTGGCCCCCCCCACCTCTGGCCAGTCTTGGCCCCCCCACCTCTGGCCCGTCTTGGCCCCCCCACCTCTGGCCCGTCTTGGCCCCCACCTCTGGCCCGTTTTGGCCCCCACCTCTGGCCCGTTTTGGCCCCCCCACCTCTGGCCCGTTTTGGCCCCCCACCTCTGGCCCGTCTTGGCCCCCACCTCTGGCCCGTTTTGGCCCCCACCTCTGGCCCGTTTTGGCCCCCCCACCTCTGGCCAGTCTTGGCCCCCACCTCTGGCCAGTCTTGGCCCCCCCACCTCTGGCCCGTCTTGGCCCCCACCTCTGGCCCGTCTTGGCCCCCACCTCTGGCCCGTCTTGGCCCCCCCATCTCTGGCCAGTCTTGGCCCCCCCACCTCTGGCCAGTCTTGGCCCCCCCACCTCTGGCCAGTCTTGGCCCCCCACCTCTGGCCAGTCTTGGCCCCCCCACCTCTGGCCCGTCTTGGCCCCCCCCACCTCTGGCCCGTCTTGGCCCCCCCACCTCTGGCCCGTCTTGGCCCCCACCTCTGGCCCGTCTTGGCCCCCACCTCTGGCCCGTCTTGGCCCCACCTCTGGCCCGTCTTGGCCCACACCTCTGGCCCGTCTTGACCCACACCTCTGGCCCGTCTTGACCCACACCTCTGGCCCGTCTTGACCCACACCTCTGGCCCGCCTTGACCCCCCACCTCTGGCCCGCCTTGGCCCCCACCTCTGGCTCGTCTTGACCCCCACCTGTATCCGGCACTATAACAGCCGGACACCTCCCCATACACCTGTATCTGGCACTATAACAGCCGGACACCTCCCCATACACCTGTATCCGGCACTATAACAGCCGGACACCTCCCCCTACACCTGTATCTGGCACTATAACAGCCGGACATCTCCCCCTACACCTGTATCCGGCACTATAACAGCCGGACACCTCCCCATACACCTGTATCAGGCACTATAACAGCCGGACATCTCCCCCTACACCTGTATCCGGCACTATAACAGCCGGACACCTCCCCCTACACCTGTATCTGGCACTATAACAGCCGGACATCTCCCCCTACACCTGTATCCGGCACTATAACAGCCGGACACCTCCCCCTACACCTGTATCCGGCACTATAACAGCCGGACATCTCCCCCTACACCTGTATCTGGCACTATAACAGCCGGACATCTCCCCATACACCTGTATCTGGCACTATAACAGCCGGACATCTCCCCATACACCTGTATCTGGCACTATAACAGCCGGACATCTCCCCCTACACCTGTATCAGGCACTATAACAGCCGGACACCACTCCCCCTACACCTGTATCCGGCACTATAACAGCCGGACACCTCCCCATACACCTGTATCTGGCACTATAACAGCCGGACACCACTCCCCCTACACCTGTATCCGGCACTATGACAGCCGGACAATATCAGGTCAGGTAGCCCCCTTATGCCTCGCCGCCTGGATAATAATACTTGAAGCTCATCGAGTTGGTGTGGCGCGAACGTCGAGGGCTTCTGGGTCCTCTACAGGTGTGGAGGACCCAGAGGGAGGTCCTCTTCAGGTGTGGAGGTCCTCCCTCGTGAGGCTGAGGACCTAGGGTGAGCGCCGCTGGCCGAGTGCTGAAGTGGAAGCACTTGCCTCATTGGCTCTCGGGGTTTTGGGATTGGAAAAGGAAGCAGGGCAGATTCACGAAGCAGTTACGCAAGCACTTACGAACTTTTACATCTTTTCTCAATCTTTGGCGGCTTTGTTTACAATTATTAAACAGTTAATGAGCTCCGAAGCACCAGGAGGCTATTTATAACAATAACAACAGTTGATTGGCAAGTTTTCATGCTTGTAAACTGTTTAATAAATGTAACCAAAGCCGTCAAAGGTTGAGGAAAGATGTTCAGGTTCGTAAGTGCTTGCGTAACTGCTTCGTGAATCTGGCCCATGGTGGACGGCTGGAATGTCCTTCCTTGGCTGGTCTGCCTCTGGAATGATTGGGTGGTTACTCCGTGGGAGACATAACGGTAATACATGCTTGTTATTGCAGGTCGGAGTTCGATCCCCGACGGTCGAAGTGGTTGGGGCATCATTCCTTCCCTCCGCCGTCTCCTTGATCGTTGTTGAAGACATGACCATAAGAATATATGAGACTGTTCAAGGCCTATATGAAGCAGCTGATATTTATGTCCACCCAAATTAATTCATATATATGTCTAACCTACGCTTGAAACAATTCAGCTGTCCCACGACACCTACTCGGAAATTTGTTTCATAAATCATCAAACCTGCTTCCAGACCAGTATTTACCCAAGTCTTTCCTGAACCAAGACTTAATTGATCTACTGTTTCAGAGTTATTTCATCCATTTTAAAGATCTTATCAAATCGCCTTGATTGTTTCGAGCGTAGGCTAGACAAAGATCATGAATGACCCAGGGTGGATATAACAACCCTTAAAAAGATTCATAGAAAACACCGACCTTACCTAACCTACTTAGTATGTTAAGATAAGAATCTTATTGCTTCGTAATTACAATTATTACCTAATCTATAATAGGTATAGGTTAAGTAATAATTGTAATTACGAAGCAATAAGATGCTTATCTTAAGATACTAACAAGGTTAGGTAAGGTCGGTGTTTTCTATGAAGCTTTTTAAGGGTATCTATTATGTTTAGTATATCACCTATGCACGTAGTTAATAAGTCAATATTGACTTTACGAATTTGCGAGAACGGGTTGGATATAAAGAGGAGTTGCTTCGTATGGGCCAATAATCCTCCTGTAGTGGTCACTAATTTTTAGGTTATCATGTTCCTCTACTCTCAGAGGTGGTGACCATGGCGGGTCCCTCACTGTTGCTAGGATGGCGCCCACCTGTTGTGGTGTATAATGTATTATGTTTGGTATATTTATTCTATTTATTTATTCAATGAATAATTTCACTCGATCTTTTTTGTCCTCGGCCGCTGGTGGCGCTCTTTTGCCCAGAAAGAAATATTATAGAGAATCATTCAGAGGTTAATATTTCAGGTCGCTTCCATTTGCTTTACCTCTTAGGGGGCCTTGGCATAGTGAACTCTGTCAGCACGCCCTGCTTGTCTGTCAGCACGCCCTGCTTGTCTGTCAGCACGGCCGTGCTTGTCTGTCAGCACGGCCGTGCTTGTCTGTCGGCACGCCCCGTGCTCGTCTGTCGGCACGCCCCGTGCTTGTCTGTCGGCACTGCCCCGTGCTTGTCTGTCGGCACTGCCCCGTGCTTGTCTGTCGGCACTGCCCCGTGCTTGTCTGTCGGCACTGCCCCGTGCTTGTCTGTCGGCACTGCCCCGTGCTTGTCTGTCGGCACGCCCCGTGCTTGTCTGTCGGCACGCCCCGTGCTTGTCTGTCGGCACGCCCCGTGCTTGTCTGTCGGCACGCCCCGTGCTTGTCTGTCGGCACGCCCCGTGCTTGTCTGTCGGCACGCCCCGTGCTTGTCTGTCGGCACGCCCCGTGTTTGTCTGTCGGCACGCCCGTGCTTGTCTGTCGGCACGCCCCGTGCTTGTCTGTCGGCACGCCCCGTGCTTGTCTGTCGGCACGCCCCGTGCTTGTCTGTCGGCACGCCCCGTGCTTGTCTGTCAGCACGCCCCGTGCTTGTCTGTCGGCACGCCCCGTGCTTGTCTGTCAGCACGCCCCGTGCTTGTCTGTCAGCACGCCCTGCTTGTCGGCACGCCCCGTGTTTGTCTGTCAGCACGCCCCGTGCTTGTCTGTCGGCACGCCCCGCGCTTGTCTGTCGGCACGCCCCGTGCTTGTCTGTCGGCGCGCCCCGTGCTTGTCTGTCGGCACGCCCCGTGCTTGTCTGTCGGCACGCCCCGTGCTTGTCTGTCAGCACGCCCCGTGCTTGTCTGTCAGCACGCCCTGCTTGTCGGCACGCCCCGTGTTTGTCAGCACGCCCCGTGCTTGTCTGTCGGCACGCCCCGTGCTTGTCTGTCAGCACGCCCCGTGCTTGTCTGTCAGCACGCCCTGCTTGTCGGCACGCCCCGTGTTTGTCTGTCAGCACGCCCCGTGCTTGTCTGTCGGCACGCCCCGTGCTTGTCTGTCGGCACGCCCCGTGCTTGTCTGTCGGCACGCCCCGTGCTTGTCTGTCGGCACGCCCCGTGCTTGTCTGTCGGCACGCCCCGTGCTTGTCTGTCGGCACGCCCCGTGCTTGTCTGTCAGCACGCCCTGCTTGTCGGCACGCCCCGTGCTTGTCTGTCGGCACGCCCCGTGCTTGTCTGTCGGCACGCCCCGTGCTTGTCTGTCGGCACGCCCCGTGCTTGTCTGTCGGCACGCCCCGTGCTTGTCTGTCGGCACGCCCCGTGCTTGTCTGTCGGCACGCCCCGTGCTTGTCTGTCGGCACGCCCCGTGCTTGTCTGTCGGCACGCCCCGTGCTTGTCTGTCGGCACGCCCCGTGCTTGTCTGTCGGCACGCCCCGTGCTTGTCTGTCGGCACTGCCCCGTGCTTGTCTGTCGGCACCCGCCCCCCCCGTGCTTGTCTGTCGGTACGCCCTGCTGACAGGGGGTGTATGAAGATAGCAGATATAAGGAGTTAGAAGTGATTGGAAATTGTGGGGGCGGGAGCGACACATGCTCGCTCGATGGAGGTCAGTGAAGGACTGAGGGACGGAGCCCCAGGGCGCCCATTGGAGGAGAAATTCATTGTGGACTCGTCCATAAGTGGGGGAGTACCCACCACGGCAGGGTTGACATGTAGAAGGTGATGTCGCCAGGAGAAATATAATATATATATATAATATATAGGGGGGCACCACCACTGGTGCAATTATAGGGACCCACAGCCTCAAAGAAAGGAACACAGAGCATTCAGAGAAAAACTTGCCATTTAACTCTGAATACGTATGAGTGTTCACTTCTACCACCCCCTTATTTATGTTGTACACTTTACTATACAAGGTTATACAGTTACATATCTGACTGTATACAAAAAATGAACATTAAGAGGACATAAGAAGTAGTTTGTTTCCTAGAGGCTGTAGATTTCTTTAAACTCCTCCGACGCCGGGCAGGAACCGAGGACGCAGCGGGCATTCCCCCTCTGGATTGCGACACTGAGGCGCTAGAAGAGAATATATGTTATTATATAATAGTATAATAAATATATATATTGTATATTAATTCTACTATGTAATAGAAATATATATATATATATATATATATATATATATATATATATATATATATATATATATATATATATAACTGAAAACTCACACCCCAGAAGTGACTCGAACCCATACTCCCAGAAGCAACGCAACTGGTATGTACAAGACGCCTTAATCCACTTGACCATCACGACCGGACATAATGAGGTGATAGCCGAGGCTATTTGAACCACCCCACCGCCGGCACTCGGCTATCACCTCATTATGTCCGGTCGTGATGGTCAAGTGGATTAAGGCGTCTTGTACATACCAGTTGCGTTGCTTCTGGGAGTATGGGTTCGAGTCACTTCTGGGGTGTGAGTTTTCAGTTGCATATTGTCCTGGGGACCATTCAGGCTTGTTCGCATTTGTGTTCCTCACGTGTGTCCCAAAGAATGAGGTGATTTGGTAAAATGCTATGCCCAAGATTACTATCCGAGTGCCGGCGGTGGGGTGGTTCAAATAGCCTCGGCTATCACCTCATTATGTCCGGTCGTGATGGTCAAGTGGATTAAGGCGTCTTGTACATACCAGTTGCGTTGCTTCTGGGAGTATGGGTTCGAGTCACTTCTGGGGTGTGAGTTTTCAGTTGCATATTGTCCTGGGGACCATTCAGGCTTGTTCGCATATATATATATATATATATATATATATATATATATATATATATATATATATATATATATATATATATATAATATATATTATATATATAAACTGAAAACTCACCCCAGAAGTGACTCGATCCCATACTGCCAGGAGCACTCGGCAACTGGTGTACAGGAGACCTTAACCACTCGACCATCACGACCGGACAAAAGCTGATGTAGCCGAGGCTATTTGCCCATCAGCCCGCCGGCACTCTGATGGTAATCTTGGGCATAGCATTTTATCAAATCACCTCATTCTTTGGGGCACACGTTAGGAACACAAATGCAAACAAGCCTGAATGGTCCCCAGGCATATATGCCACTGAAAACTCACACCCCAGAAGTGACCTTCAAGGCATTCTGCTTTGTGTCTGGAGAGTTTTTCATGAGTAGGTTGGCCGTTTTTTTTAATACAATTGACGATTTACTATAAAACCAAAAAAAGGCCAACCTACAAAAGAAAAACTCTCCAGACACAAAGCAGAACGCCTTGAAGGAAACCAACGTCGTCTATGCCTTCAAATGCCCACTTGGGGACTGTAAGCCCCAAAGAACTCAGTATATAGGCAAGACAACAACATCTCTTTCCAGGCGATTAACAATGCATAAGCAACAGGGCTCCATAAAGGAACATATAATCTCTTCTCACAGCCAGACCATCACCAGAGATATCTTGACACACAACACACAAATCATCAATAGATACAGCGATAGCAGGAGGCTTGACATCTGTGAGGCACTACACATCAAGAAGTCAACACCAGCAATCAACATCCAATTAATGCACACCTATATTCTACCCACTTCAAGACTCCGAATCAATATAGAAGCATCAAGAGGAAGTATGGGCCAATAGGTATGTATGGGCCCTCTGCAGTTACTTCCATTCTTATGTTCCCATATCCAATTATTACCCATAGCTTCGTGTTTTGTCTTGTGTGTGTCACACGTTTGTTCACCTCACCCAAAACTGTTGTACCATATCACCTCACCCACGAGTATAATGCGAGTATAAGTATGGACGAATTTGCGTGTTTACAGGTTACAGTTGTGTGTGTAAACTAAAGTCTTTGAAAATGTAATAAGTTATTACGAAACGCGTTCAGGCGTCGTGTCAGACTAGAAATAAAACTGAATTTTAGAGAATTGATTTTTCAATTACCATCGACAGTGAAAAGAAACATAAGAAATATTGAGAAAATTCGTGTTAGAATTATTAATCTTACCTTCTCGGCCATATTTAACTATATATATATATATATATATATATATATATATATATATATATATATATATATATATATATATATATATATATATATATATATAGTGGAGCTACACGTGTTTTTTGGTGAAGCCGCATAGAGGAACTTGTCAGGCATTGAGTGGGACTTGAAGTGGCAGTAAACATTGAAGAGACTGCAGGAGTACCTACTTGATTTCAAGGACCCAAAGACAGATGTTTGTAGAGTCGGGCCTCAGGATGCAGAACAGAGAATAGTATGGACATCATGATATGCTTGTGGGAGTGCTTGGTTGCACAAGGCATGCGTGACGCAGTGTAAGGTGAGGAAGTAATTATTTTTCTTGTTGGGATATTTTTATATACTACCCAGTTACGAGCAGTGAGAAGGCAAACTGCTGAGGGCGGAAATTAAGCAGCAGCCTAACGCAGTTTACTTGAACTGCTATTATGTAAATTGTGACTATGGTTTGTAGAATCCGTTGATACCATGTTCTATTACTTTATTCTTTGTATGTTCATGTAATGTTTGTAGACAAGTTGTTCTTGCCCTGCTGAAGCTTTCTAGAGAGAGAAGTTTGCAGATTGGTTCGCAGCGGACAATAGTATAATGAAAGGGAATTAGGAGGTTATATTGATATGATTTCGGGGCTTTTTAGTGTCCCCGCGGCCCGGTCCTCGACCAGGCCTCCACCCCCCAGGAAACAGCCCGTGACAGCTGACTAACAGCCAGGTACCAATTTTATTGCTTGGTAACAGGGGCATATGGTGAAAGAAACTTTACCCATTGTTTCTCGCCGGCGCCTGGGATCAAACCCAGGACCACAAGTCCAGCGTGCTGTCCGCTCGGCTCCCTAGGAGATCAGCCCAAAGCAAGGAGAGTGTGGGGGGAATCACAGCGGCTCGAGAGGGTGTGTATTCATGACCAAAGGGCCAGACTGGAGTCGTTTCCACAAGGTGACGTTGAACCGCTCTCCGAGTATACAAAGATTTCAGTGTGATCCTCCAATATGCCCTCCTCCAATCCTGGGGATCCTCCAATATGGGGAGCCGGTCGGCCGAGCGGACAGCACGCTGGACTTGTGATCCTGTGGTTCCTGTGGTCCGATCCCAGGCGCCGGCGAGAAACAATGGGCAGAGTTTCTTTCACCCTATGGGTCTGTTACCTAGCAGTAAAATAGGTACCTGGGTGTTAGTCAGCTGTCACGGGCTGCTTCCTGGGGGTGGAGGCCTGGTCGAGGACCGGGCCGCGGGGACACTAAAGCCCCGAAATCATCTCAAGATAACCTCCTGTGTCCTTATTGGCTGCTAGACGACACCAGTGTAGTTGCAGTGGTTAATCTTGTGTTATCAGGGAAGTGGTAGGAGTCTGTGTTCGTTAGATATAAAGTAGTCAAGTTTAGTATCAGGTTTATAAAATCCCTGATCCCCTGATAGTAGACATTGCCTCTGTAACTCCAATCTTGAATGAGTTTCTCTGGAACTAGCCCCTTCCATGCAATCTTCTCAAAATCAACCCACCTATGCATTTCTTCTTCTTCTTGATAGTAGGAGCAGTTTGCATGAAGGGTTTGTCCTTCCGATGACTGCACCAGTACAGATGTTGGTAGAGGCGTTTATGTTGAAGATGATAACAGTTTCAAAAGTGCTTGTTGCGTTGTGGTGTAGACAGAGGAGCGGCGACTACAACAGAGGTGTGTGTTGTAGGGAGACTTGCCGCACCGTAGGGCGGTGTGTTGTGTTTATGGCGTCAGCTGATCCTTGGTGCTGCCACGAGGCAGTTGTTTTCTGTGTTTAGCGCCAGGTATAAATGGTGGCGCCAGGTATAAATGGTGGCGCCAGGTATAAATGGTGGCGCCAGGTATAAATGGTGGCGCCAGGTATAAATGTGGCGCGGGTCAGATGTGACCCAATTTGTTGGTCGACTGGAGATATTTAGCCAGTGCTTTGACTATTTGGTATTTTTCTCGTAACGAGTGGTCGCCGCCTCCTAATATATGCTCCATGGTATAGGGTATTTTAATTAAAATAAGTACTTGTTTTCTGAAACTCAACTCATCCATGTATACATCTTTGTAAATGAACTCTTCAATGTTGACCTGTACATCAAGTTTTTCACACCATCGTCTAAATTTGTTTTAACATAATTTATTATAAGTGTTCATAACATTGTATTATACAATGTAAGCCACCTCTTCTGTGTGTCAACTTCAAACTTGCACGACTCCCTCTACGACCAAGACGACTCACGTCCAATTCAAAATGATTATAATAATTTTTTGTTTAAATCTTCGAAATGTTTGTAATTTGTATAAAAATAATAACAACTTCGATTACTATTTGAGCAACATTGAAATCTCTCTCCCTCTCGTCCCTCCTAGTAAAAAAAAAACGCATTCAGGATTTTAAGCATATTCCTCTCTCGTTCGTCCTCCAAGTAAAAACACAACTACGTTTTCTTTCTAGGCCAACCACTTGGGCTGGACGGTAGAGCGACGGTCTCGCTTCATGCAGGTCGGCGTTCAATCCCCGACCGTCCACAAGTGGTTGGGCACCATTCCTTTCCCCCGTCCCATCCCAAATCCTTATCCTGACCCCTTCCAAGTGCTATATAGTCTTTCTAATAGTTCCCGTTTTCTTTCTAGATTTGAATTGCTGTCATTCTCCCTCGAAGCTGTTAATATGTCACTTAATTCTCATTTCCCTTTTCATTATTTTACTGTGTTTTGTTTTGTACTGTAGAGGACAGTGTGTGAGTTACAATGTGTGAGTTACAGTGTGTGAGTTACAGTGTGTGTGAGTTACAGTGTGTGAGTTACAGTGTGTGTGAGTTACAGTGTGTGAGTTACAGTGTGTGAGTTACAGTGTGTGAGTTACAGTGTGAGAGTTACAGTGTGAGTTACAGTGTGTGAGTTACAGTGTGTGAGTTACAGTGTGAGAGTTACAGTGTGTGTGAGTTAGTGTGTGAGTTACAGTGTGTGAGTTACAGTGTGTGAGTTACAGTGTGTGAGTTACAGTGTGTGAGTTACAGTGTAAGTTAGAGAGTTACAGTGTGTGTGAGTTACAGTGTGTGAGTTACAGTGTGTGAGAGTTACAGTGTGTGAGTTACAGTGTGTGAGTTACAGTGTAAGTTAGAGAGTTACAGTGTGTGTGAGTTACAGTGTGTGAGTTACAGTGTGTGTGAGTTACAGTGTGTGAGTTACAGTGTGTGTGAGTTACAGTGTGTGTGAGTTACAGTGTGTGAGTTACAGTGTGTGAGTTACAGTGTGTGAGTTACAGTGTAAGTTAGAGAGTTACAGTGTAAGTTAGAGAGTTACAGTGTGTGTGAGTTACAGTGTGTGTGAGTTACAGTGTGTGTGAGTTACAGTGTGTGTGAGTTACAGTGTGTGTGAGTTACAGTGTGTGTGAGTTACAGTGTGTGTGAGTTACAGTGTGTGTGAGTTACAGTGTGTGTGTGTTAGAGAGTTACAGTGTGTGAGTTACAGTGTGTGAGTTAGAGAGTTACAGTGTGTGAGTTACAGTGTGTGAGTTACAGTGTGTGAGTTACAGTGAGTGAGTTAGAGAGTTACAGTGTGTGTGAGTTAGAGAGTTACAGTGTGTGAGTTACAGTGTGTGAGTTACAGTGTGTGAGTTACAGTGTGTGAGTTACAGTGTGTGAGTTAGAGAGTTACAGTGTGTGTGAGTTAGAGAGTTACAGTGTGTATGAGTTAGAGAGTTACAGTGTGTGTGAGTTAGAGAGTTACAGTGTGTGTGAGTTAGAGAGTTACAGTGTGTGTGTGAGTTAGAGAGTTACAGTGTGTGTGTGAGTTAGAGAGTTACAGTGTGTGTGTGAGTTAGAGAGTTACAGTGTGTGTGTGAGTTAGAGAGTTACAGTGTGTGTGTGAGTTAGAGAGTTACAGTGTGTGTGTGAGTTAGAGAGTTACAGTGTGTGTGTGAGTTAGAGAGTTACAGTGTGTGTGTGAGTTAGAGAGTTACAGTGTGTATGAGTTAGAGAGTTACAGTGTGTGTGAGTTAGAGAGTTACAGTGTGTATGAGTTAGAGAGTTACAGTGTGTGTGAGTTAGAGAGTTACAGTGTGTGTGAGTTAGAGAGTTACAGTGTGTGTGAGTTAGAGAGTTACAGTGTGTGTGTGAAAGTTAGAGAGTTACAGTGTGTGTGTGAGTTAGAGAGTTACAGTGTGTGTGTGAGTTAGAGAGTTACAGTGTGTGTGTGAGTTAGAGAGTTACAGTGTGTGTGTGAGTTAGAGAGTTACAGTGTGTGTGTGAGTTAGAGAGTTACAGTGTGTGTGTGAGTTAGAGAGTTACAGTGTGTGAGAGTTAGAGAGTTACAGTGTGTGTGAGAGTTAGAGAGTTACAGTGTGTGTGTGAGTTAGAGAGTTACAGTGTGTGTGAGTTAGAGAGTTACAGTGTGTGTGTGAAAGTTAGAGAGTTACAGTGTGTGTGTGAGTTAGAGAGTTACAGTGTGTGTGTGAGTTAGAGAGTTACAGTGTGTGTGTGAGTTAGAGAGTTACAGTGTGTGTGAGAGTTAGAGAGTTACAGTGTGTGTGTGAAAGTTAGAGAGTTACAGTGTGTGTGTGAGTTAGAGAGTTACAGTGTGTGTGTGAGTTAGAGAGTTACAGTGTGTGAGAGTTAGAGAGTTACAGTGTGTGTGAGAGTTAGAGAGTTACAGTGTGTGTGAGTTAGAGAGTTACAGTGTGTGTGAGTTAGAGAGTTACAGTGTGTGTGAGTTAGAGAGTTACAGTGTGTGTGAGTTAGAGAGTTACAGTGTGTGAAAGTTAGAGAGTTACAGTGTGTGAGTTAGAGAGTTACAGTGTGTGTGAGTTAGAGAGTTACAGAGTGTGTAAGTTACAGAGTGTGTAAGTTACAGAGTGTGTAAGTTACAGAGTGTGTAAGTTACAGAGTGTGTAAGTTACAGAGTGTGTAAATACCTAAAATTTCCGTTTAGTGTTACGGAAAAACAGGTAATGTGAGAAAGGTTTTACTTCTAGATGAAGTGACAGGATATTCATCGGACGAATATTATTTCCGATGTAAAAACACCAATTGTGAAGAGTGCAGCCACTCCAGGAACCCAGAGAGGATGTGTTACTAAAACCTATTATATATATATACGAGTATTCATCATAATTGTAAATGATGAATTTGGGGGGGGGGGGGTGAGAGTAATTATGTTGTATACCTAAAATTGACATCTGGAAGTACGAGTGAAAGAATATATACACCGAGAGGTATACCACGTTACTGTGTGTATACAGAGGTATTCCACGCTACTGTGTGTATACATAGGTACACCACGCTACTGTGTATAGAGGTATACCTCGCTACTGTGTGTATAAAGGTATACCACGCTACTGTGTGTATAAAGGTATACCACGCTACTGTGTGTATAAAGGTATGCCACGCTATTGTGTATACAGAGGTATACCACGCTACTGTGTGTATACAGAGGTATACCACGCTACTGTGTGTATACAGAGGTATACCTCGCTACTGTGTGTATACAGAGGTATACCACGCTACTGTGTGTATACAGAGGTATACCACGCTACTGTGTGTATACAGAGGTATACCTCGCTCCTGTGTGTATACATAGGTATACCTCGCTCCTGTGTGTATACAGAGGTATACCTCGCTCCTGTGTGTATACAGAGGTATACCTCGCTCCTGTGTGTATACAGAGGTATACCTCGCTCCTGTGTGTACACAGAGGTATACCTCGCTACTGTGTGTATACAGAGGTATACCTCGCTCCTGTGTGTATACAGAGGTATACCTCGCTCCTGTGTGTACACAGAGGTATACCTCGCTACTGTGTGTATAGAGGTATACCTCGCTCCTGTGTGTATACAGAGGTATACCTCGCTACTGTGTGTATAAAGGTATACCTCGCTCCTGTGTGTATACAGAGGTATACCTCGCTCCTGTGTGTATAGAGGTATACCACGCTACTGTGTGTATAGAGGTATACCTCGCTCCTGTGTGTATACAGAGGTATACCTCGCTACTGTGTGTATAGAGGTATGCCACGCTATTGTGTATACAGAGGTATACCACGCTACTGTGTGTATACAGAGGTATACCACGCTACTGTGTGTATACAGAAGTATACCTCGCTACTGTGTGTATACAGAGGTATACCACGCTACTGTGTGTATACAGAGGTATACCACGCTACTGTGTGTATACAGAAGTATACCACGCTACTGTGTGTATACAGAGGTATACCTCGCTACTGTGTGTATACAGAGGTATACCACGCTACTGTGTGCATACAGAGGTATACCTCGCTACTGTGTGTATACAGAGGTATACCTCGCTACTGTGTGCATACAGAGGTATACCTCGCTACTGTGTGTATACAGAGGTATACCTCGCTACTGTGTGCATACAGAGGTATACCTCGCTACTGTGTGTATACAGAGGTATACCACGCTACTGTGTGTATACAGAGGTATACCTCGCTACTGTGTGTATACAGAAGTATACCTCGCTACTGTGTGTATACAGAAGTATACCTCGCTACTGTGTGCATACAGAAGTATACCACGCTACTGTGTGTGTACAGAGGTATACCTCGCTACTGTGTGTATACAGAGGTATACCACGCTACTGTGTGTATACAGAAGTATACCTCGCTACTGTGTGTATACAGAAGTATACCTCGCTACTGTGTGTATACAGAAGTATACCTCGCTACTGTGTGTATACAGAGGTATACCTCGCTACTGTGTGTATACAGAGGTATACCACGCTACTGTGTGCATACAGAGGTATACCACGCTACTTCGTGTGTATACAGAGGTATACCACGCTACTACCCCGCCCCAAGCCCGGCCATGGTCCCCCAAAGCCCCGGCCATGGCCCCTTAAGCCCGGCCATGGCCCCTTAAGTCCGGCCATGGCCCCTTAAGCCCGGCCATGGTCCCCCAAAGCCCTGCCATGGCCCCCCCCAAGCCTGGCCATGGCCCCCCGCCCCAAGCCTGGCCATGGCCCCCCGCCCCAAGCCTGGCCATGGCCCCCCGCCCCAAGCCTGGCCATGGCCCCCCGCCCCAAGCCTGGCCATGGCCCCCCGCCCCAAGCCTGGCCATGGCCCCCCGCCCCAAGCCTGGCCATGGCCCCCCGCCCCAAGCCTGGCCATGGCCCCCCGCCCCAAGCCTGGCCATGGCCCCCCGCCCCAAGCCCGGCCATGGCCCCCCGCCCCAAGCCTGGCCATGGCCCGGCCCGCCCCAAGCCTGGCCATGGCCCCCCGCCCCAAGCCCGGCCATGGCCCCCCGCCCCAAGCCCGGCCAAGGCCCCCCCCCCAAGCCCGTCCATGGCCCCCCCCCAAGCCCGGTCATGGCCCCCCGCCCCAAGCCTGTCCATGGCCCCTCCCAAGCCTGTCCATGGCCCCTCCCAAGCCTGTCCATGGCCCCCCCAAGCCTGTCCATGGCCCCCCCAAGCCCGGCCATGGGCCCCTCCCCAAGCCCGGCCATGGGCCCCCTCCCCAAGCCCGGCCATGGGCCCCCCCCCAAGCCCGGCCATGGCCCTCCCCCTTCAAGCCCGGCCATGGCCCTCCCCCCTCAAGCCCGGCCATGGCCCTCCCCCCTCAAGCCCGGCCATGGCCCTCCCCCTTCAAGCCCGGCCATGGCCCTCCCCCCTCAAGTCCGGCCATGGCCCTCCCCCCTCAAACCCGGCCTTGGGGCCCCCCTCAAACCCGGCCTTGGGGCCCCCCCTCAAGCCCGGCCATGGCCCCCCCTCTCAAGTCCGGCCATGGCCCTCCCCCCTCAAGCCCGGCCATGGCCCCCCCAAGCCCGGCCATGGCCCCCCCCCTCAAGCCCGGCCATGGGCCCCACCCTCAAGCCCGGCCATGGGGCCCCCCCCCTCAAGCCCGGCCATGGGACCCCCCCCCTCAAGCCCGGCCATGGCCCTCCCCCCTCAAACCCGGCCATGGCCCCCTCAAGCCCGGCCATGGCCCCCTCAAGCCCGGCCATGGCCCCCCTCAAGCCCGGCCATGGCCCCCCCTCAAGCCCGGCCATGGCCCCCCTCAAGCCCGGCCATGGCCTCCCCCCCAAGCCCGGCCATGGGCCCCACCCTCAAGCCCGGCCATGGGGCCCCCCCCCCTCAAGCCCGGCCATGGCCTCCCCCCCAAGCCCGGCCATGGGCCCCACCCTCAAGCCCGGCCATGGGGCCCCCCCCCTCAAGCCCGGCCATGGCCTCCCCCCCAAGCCCGGCCATGGCCCCCCCTCAAGCCCGGCCATGGCCCCCCTCAAGCCCGGCCATGGCCTCCCCCCCAAGCCCGGCCATGGCCCCCCCTCAAGCCCGGCCATGGCCCCCCTCAAGCCCGGCCATGGCCTCCCCCCCAAGCCCGGCCATGGGCCCCACCCTCAAGCCCGGCCATGGGGCCCCCCCCCCTCAAGCCCGGCCATGGCCTCCCCCCCAAGCCCGGCCATGGGGCCCCCCCCCTCAAGCCCGGCCATGGCCTCCCCCCCAAGCCCGGCCATGGAGCCCCCCCCCCAAGCCCGGCCATGGGCCCCCCCCCAAGCCCGGCCATGGGGCCCCCCCCCCCAAGCCCGGCCATGGGGCCCCCCCCCCCCAAGCCCGGCCATGGCCTCCCCCCCAAGCCCGGCCATGGAGCCCCCCCCCCCAAGCCCGGCCATGGCCTCCCCCCCAAGCCCGGCCATGGGGCCCCCCCCCCCAAGCCCGGCCATGGCCTCCCCCCCAAGCCCGGCCATGGGGCCCCCCCCCCAAGCCCGGCCATGGCCTCCCCCCCAAGCCCGGCCATGGCCTCCCCCCCAAGCCCGGCCATGGCCTCCCCCCCAAGCCCGGCCATGGGCCCCCCCCCTCAAGCCCGGCCATGGCCTCCCCCCCAAGCCCGGCCATGGCCTCCCCCCCAAGCCCGGCCATGGCCTCCCCCCCCAAGCCCGGCCATGGCCCCCCCCCCAAGCCCGGCCATGGCCCTCCCCCCTCAAACCCGGCCTTGGGGCCCCCCTCAAGCCCGGCCATGGCCCCCCCTCTCAAGTCCGGCCATGGGCCCCCCCAAGCCCGGCCATGGCCCCACCCTCAAGCCCGGCCATGGGGCCCCCCCCCAAGCCCGGCCATGGCCCCCCCCCCTCAAGCCTGGCCATGGGCCCCACCCTCAAGCCCGGCCATGGGGCCCCCCCCCCCTCAAGCCCGGCCATGGGCCCCACCCTCAAGCCCGGCCATGGGGCCCCCCCCCAAGCCCGGCCTTGGGGCCCCCCTCAAGCCCGGCCATGGCCCCCCCTCTCAAGTCCGGCCATGGCCCTCCCCCCTCAAGCCCGGCCATGGCCCCCCCAAGCCCGGCCATGGCCCCCCCCCTCAAGCCCGGCCATGGCCCCCCCTCTCAAGTCCGGCCATGGCCCTCCCCCCTCAAGCCCGGCCATGGGCCCCACCCTCAAGCCCGGCCATGGACCCCCCCCCAAAGCCCGGCCATGGGCCCCCCCCTCAAGCCCGGCCATGGCCCTCCCCCCAAGCCCGGCCATGGCCCCCCCTCTCAAGCCCGGCCATGGGCCCCACCCTCAAGCCCGGCCATGGGCCCCACCCTCAAGCCCGGCCATGGGCCCCCCCCCCCTCAAGCCCGGCCATGGCCCCCCCCCTCAAGCCCGGCCATGGGCCCCCCCCCCTCAAGCCCGGCCATGGCCTCCCCCCCAAGCCCGGCCATGGCCTCCCCCCCAAGCCCGGCCATGGAGCCCCCCCCCAAGCCCGGCCATGGGCCCCCCCCCCTCAAGCCCGGCCATGGGCCCCACCCTCGAGCCCGGCCATGGGGCCCCCCCCCCAAGCCCGGCCATGGCCTCCCCCCCAAGCCCGGCCATGGCCTCCCCCCCAAGCCCGGCCATGGCCCCCCCCCCTCAAGCCCGGCCATGGCCTCCCCCCCCTCAAGCCCGGCCATGGAGCCCCCCCCCCAAGCCCGGCCATGGGCCCCCCCCCCCCTCAAGCCCGGCCATGGGGCCCCCCCCCCTCAAGCCCGGCCATGGCCCCCCCCCAAGCCCGGCCATGGAGCCCCCCCCCCCCAAGCCCGGCCATGGCCTCCCCCCCTCAAGCCCGGCCATGGAGCCCCCCCCCCCAAGCCCGGCCATGGGCCCCACCCTCGAGCCCGGCCATGGGGCCCCCCCCTCAAGCCCGGCCATGGCCCCCCCCCCCAAGCCCGGCCATGGCCCCCCCCCAAGCCCGGCCATGGCCCCCCCCCCAAGCCCGGCCATGGAGCCCCCCCCCCCCCAAGCCCGGCCATGGCCCCCCCCCCAAGCCCGGCCATGGCCCCCCCCCCAAGCCCGGCCATGGAGCCCCCCCCCCAAGCCCGGCCATGGCCTCCCCCCCTCAAGCCCGGCCATGGAGCCCCCCCCCCCCCCAAGCCCGGCCATGGGCCCCACCCTCGAGCCCGGCCATGGGGCCCCCCCCCCTCAAGCCCGGCCATGGCCCCCCCCCCCAAGCCCGGCCATGGCCCCCCCCCCAAGCCCGGCCATGGCCCCCCCCCCCCCAAGCCCGGCCATGGAGCCCCCCCCCCCAAGCCCGGCCATGGCCCCCCCCCAAGCCCGGCCATGGCCCCCCCCCCCAAGCCCGGCCATGGAGCCCCCCCCCCCAAGCCCGGCCATGGCCCCCCCCCCCAAGCCCGGCCATGGCCCCCCCCCAAGCCCGGCCATGGGCCCCCCCCCCCCCTCAAGCCCGGCCATGGGCCCCCCCCCCCTCAAGCCCGGCCATGGGCCCCACCCTCGAGCCCGGCCATGGGGCCCCCCCCCCTCAAGCCCGGCCATGGCCCCCCCCCCCAAGCCCGGCCATGGCCCCCCCCCAAGCCCGGCCATGGCCCCCCCCCCCCCAAGCCCGGCCATGGAGCCCCCCCCCCCAAGCCCGGCCATGGCCCCCCCCCCCAAGCCCGGCCATGGCCCCCCCCCTCAAGCCCGGCCATGGCCTCCCCCCCAAGCCCGGCCATGGCCCCCCCCCTCAAGCCCGGCCATGGCCCTCCCCCCTCAAACCCGGCCTTGGGGCCCCCCTCAAGCCCGGCCATGGCCTCCCCCCCAAGCCCGGCCATGGGCCCCCCCCCAAGCCCGGCCATGGGCCCCCCCCCCAAGCCCGGCCATGGCCCCCCCCCCCTCAAGCCCGGCCATGGCCCTCCCCCCTCAAACCCGGCCTTGGGGCCCCCCTCAAGCCCGGCCATGGCCTCCCCCCCAAGCCCAGCCATGGGCCCCCCCCCCCAAGCCCGGCCATGGGCCCCCCCCCCCAAGCCCGGCCATGGCCCCCCCCCCCAAGCCCGGCCATGGAGCCAGGTTTGTCTTGTTATGTAATAAAATAAAACTAGTCTGGAGTGAGAGATAGTCTGGAGTGAGAGATAGTCTGGAGTGAGAGAGAGTCTGGAGTGAGAGATAGTCTGGAGTGAGAGATAGTCTGGAGTGAGAGATAGTCTGGAGTGAGAGATAGTCTGGAGTGAGAGATAGTCTGGAGTGAGAGAGAGTCTGGAGTGAGAGAGAGTCTGGAGTGAGAGAGAGTCTGGAGTGAGAGAGAGTCTGGAGTGAGAGAGAGTCTGGAGTGAGAGATAGTCTGGAGTGAGAGATAGTCTGGAGTGAGAGAGAGTCTGGAGTGAGAGTGAGTCTGGAGTGAGAGAGAGTCTGGAGTGAGAGAGAGTCTGGAGTGAGAGAGAGTCTGGAGTGAGAGAGAGTCTGGAGTGAGAGAGAGTCTGGAGTGAGAGATAGTCTGGAGTGAGAGATAGTCTGGAGTGAGAGATAGTCTGGAGTGAGAGATAGTCTGGAGTGAGAGAGAGTCTGGAGTGAGAGATAGTCTGGAGTGAGAGATAGTCTGGAGTGAGAGATAGTCTGGAGTGAGAGAGAGTCTGGAGTGAGAGATAGTCTGGAGTGAGAGATAGTCTGGAGTGAGAGATAGTCTGGAGTGAGAGATAGTCTGGAGTGAGAGATAGTCTGGAGTGAGAGATAGTCTGGAGTGAGAGATAGTCTGGAGTGAGAGATAGTCTGGAGTGAGAGATAGTCTGGAGTGAGAGATAGTCTGGAGTGAGAGATAGTCTGGAGTGAGAGATAGTCTGGAGTGAGAGAGAGTCTGGAGTGAGAGATAGTCTGGAGTGAGAGATAGTCTGGAGTGAGAGTCTGGAGTGAGAGAGAGTCTGGAGTGAGAGATAGTCTGGAGTGAGAGTCTGGAGTGAGAGATAGTCTGGAGTGAGAGAGAGTCTGGAGTGAGAGAGAGTCTGGAGTGAGAGATAGTCTGGAGTGAGAGTCTGGAGTGAGAGAGAGTCTGGAGTGAGAGATAGTCTGGAGTGAGAGTCTGGAGTGAGAGAGAGTCTGGAGTGAGAGATAGTCTGGAGTGAGAGAGAGTCTGGAGTGAGAGTCTGGAGTGAGAGAGAGTCTGGAGTGAGAGAGAGTCTGGAGTGAGAGATAGTCTGGAGTGAGAGATAGTCTGGAGTGAGAGAGAGTCTGGAGTGAGAGAGAGTCTGGAGTGAGAGAGAGTCTGGAGTGAGAGAGAGTCTGGAGTGAGAGAGAGTCTGGAGTGAGAGAGAGTCTGGAGTGAGAGAGAGTCTGGAGTGAGAGAGAGTCTGGAGTGAGAGAGAGTCTGGAGTGAGAGAGAGTCTGGAGTGAGAGAGAGTCTGGAGTGAGAGAGAGTCTGGAGTGAGAGAGAGTCTGGAGTGAGAGAGAGTCTGGAGTGAGAGAGAGTCTGGAGTGAGAGAGAGTCTGGAGTGAGAGAGAGTCTGGAGTGAGAGAGAGTCTGGAGTGAGAGATAGTCTGGAGTGAGAGATAGTCTGGAGTGAGAGATAGTCTGGAGTGAGAGAGAGTCTGGAGTGAGAGAGAGTCTGGAGTGAGAGAGAGTCTGGAGTGAGAGAGAGTCTGGAGTGAGAGAGAGTCTGGAGTGAGAGAGAGTCTGGAGTGAGAGAGAGTCTGGAGTGAGAGAGAGTCTGGAGTGAGAGAGAGTCTGGAGTGAGAGAGAGTCTGGAGTGAGAGAGAGTCTGGAGTGAGAGAGAGTCTGGAGTGAGAGAGAGTCTGGAGTGAGAGAGAGTCTGGAGTGAGAGAGAGTCTGGAGTGAGAGAGAGTCTGGAGTGAGAGAGAGTCTGGAGTGAGAGAGAGTCTGGAGTGAGAGAGAGTCTGGAGTGAGAGAGAGTCTGGAGTGAGAGAGAGTCTGGAGTGAGAGAGAGCCTGGAGTGAGAGAGAGCCTGGAGTGAGAGAGAGCCTGGAGTGAGAGAGAGCCTGGAGTGAGAGAGAGCCTGGAGTGAGAGAGAGCCTGGAGTGAGAGATGATACTGGTGAGAGAGAGACTCGAGTGAGAGATGATACTGGTGAGAGATAGTCTCGAGTGAGAGAGAATACTGGTGAGAGATAGTCTCGAGTGAGAGGTCAACAGAAAATGGTGCTATCTTGAGGTTGTCTTGAGATGATTTCGGGGCTTTAGTGTCCCCGCGGCCCGGTCCTCGACCAGGCCTCCACCCCCAGGAAGCAGCGCGTGACAGCTGACTAACACCCAGGTACCTATTTTACTGCTAGGTAATAGGGGCATAGGGTGAAAGAAACTCTGCCCATTGTTTCTCGCCGGCGCCTGGGATCGAACCCAGGATCACAAGTCCAGCGTGCTGTCCGCTCGGCCGACCGGCTCCCTACTTGATGCCAATTTGGTTAGACTTGTCGATGAAAAGATGGTACAGCCAGTTGGTGCCAAGATAGGTTGATGGGAAGACCCGTTTACGACAAGTTTTACTGATCTTGCCCCAGAGTCATCAACCGGCCTTGCCACATTGCCATTAGTCTTGCGATCTTCCCAACTGCCCTTGAAATCAAGGGGCTGCTCATACACCGTAATATGACCGCTCAGGACTAGTGTCAGAACACCCCAAGCCCTCACCTACCTGTGCTTTAAGCGGAGACTTAACTGCTCACTTAACTGTACACAGTTAACTGCTCACTTAACTCAGCACCCTGCCCTTCCTACTGGAAGGGTGCAGGGTGTTCCATCCTACTGGAAGGGTGCAGGGCGCTCCATCCTGCTGGAAGGGTGCAGGGTGTTCCATCCTACTGGAAGGGTGCAGGGTGTTCCATCCTACTGGAAGGGTGCAGGGCGCTCCATCCTGCTGGAAGGGTGCAGGGTGTTCCGTCCTACTGGAAGGGTGCAGGGTGTTCCATCCTGCTGGAAGGGTGCAGGGCGCTCCATCCTACTGGAAGGGTGCAGGGCGCTCCATCCTGCTGGAAGGGTGCAGGGTGTTCCATCCTACTGGAAGGGTGCAGGGTGCTCCATCCTGCTGGAAGGGCCCAGGGAGATTAAACACATGCTATCATAAGCGATAAACAATATCACTTTAAGTGCCAAATGCCTGAAAATCATGCCGAGTGAATGAAAGGAGACGCAGAGAGAGAGAGAGAGAGAGAGAGAGAGAGAGAGAGAGAGAGAGAGAGAGAGAGAGAGAGAGAGAGAGAGAGAGAGATGAGAGAGGAATGTAGTCATGAGGAAGGCCTACAGCATTATAACAGGAGACTGGGAGCGCCGCCCCCCCCACCCACCCACCTACCTGTGGCTGCAGGTATCGAAGCGCTCACCCTTCAATTAACAAGACACTTCTCATTTATTCATTCCCTTCGGAAAATCGCGGTTCCGCCACCCTGATGAACACTCCTGAATAATAGCCAAGCGACCATTATGTGGTTAAGGTTTTGGGTTTTGGCTGCGGTGTTTTATTCAGTTCATACTCTTACAGTCGCGGGGGCGAGGCCAGGGGCCGAGAGGCCGAGGCAGGGGGGTCGAGGGGGCGGGGGGACGAGGGGCCGAGGCAGGGGGGGTCGAGGGGGCGAGGCAGGGGGGTCGAGGGGGCGGGGGGACGAGGGGCCGAGGCAGGGGGGTCGAGGGGGCGAGGCAGGGGGGGGGGGGCGAGGGGACGGGGCGCAGTGTAAAAGTTTGAAAAGTTTCTGTGGCTGGTGTTACTATTGGAGGAGCTGGGCCGCCAGGGGGCCCCCATGTTGCTGAAAACATTATTAATTGACTTGTCAGCGGAGTTGCTGACTCCTGCCCTCTGGTGCTGTCCTCTTCCTCCTTGTTCTGGTGCTTATGTCAGATATTACCTCACACATGGTCCTTATCTAACACTCGCCACCACCTCATTGAATATATATATATATATATATATATATATATATATATATATATATATATATATATATATATATATATATATAGTGTGTGTATATATATTATATATAAACATAACGCCTCACCCCTGAATGCGTTTTCGGCTTCATGTTGACTTGGGGACTATTCAAGCTTTTTCACACACACAGACACACACAGAATGGTACATAAAAATAAAAACAAATGATAAAAACCATCCAACAAAATCATTAGAGGAAAGGGGGGAGTAAAATACAGAAAGAGAGGGAACATGTTCCTGAAAATTGTATATACCAGCATAGACGGAGTGAGATAAAACCAAATACTGAAGCTAAACTATATAATTCATCTTAAGGTCCCAGATATTGTCGCACTAACAGAGACGAAACTTGAAAAGAACATTTTAAACGAGGTCACATTCCGAAGGGGCTTCTCAATTGCCCGAAACGCTGCGCGTACTAGTGGCTTTACAAGATTGTAAATACTATGCTATGTATTCTCTCTAACCCAATGTACCTTCTTGTATATAAATAAATTTGGAGACGTAACAGGGAAAACTAGGAAGGGGGTAGAGGAGTGGCTGTGCTGGTGAAAGAACACCTGAAGGTAAGAGAGAGTTACTAACCCACGTTTGGTTGAATTTGGGCGAGATGGTGTTAATTTACTTAAAATCTGGTGGGGTTAGTTAACTTTAGCTAGATTTAGTTAATTTTGATTCGGTTAGGATAAAATGGGCTAAAAAAATAGATGGGAAGGGGCTAAATGTTATTGAATTTAGTATAGCTCCGTGTTAGATTAAATTTAATAATTCACTGTGTTGAGGGACAGGAAGCCAGTGTGTATTCATACACGTTTGACTTTTATCGAGGTAAACCCCAAGGCTTTTTATTTAAGGCAAATTTACTGCCCCCGCCCAGGAGGCAACCCCACAACAAGCTGACTAACCCCTGAGTGCCTGCTCACTGCTGGGTGAACAGATGCATTAGGTGAAAGAAAATGTGCTCAACCATTTCTGTCCCACCCGGGATTGAGCCCGGAATTCTTAATTGTGCGTCGAGAAAGATTCCAACTGTACTACCCGGTAAATTTAGGTGGGATAAGTTAAATTTTGGCTCTATATAGTTAAATTTGGCTCTATATAGTTAAATTTGGCTCTATATAGTTAAATTTGGCTCTATATAGTTAAATTTGGCTCTATATAGTTAAATTTGGTGTTTTGTTATAAAATAGGTTAAATTTTGGTGGGGGTTATCTTGGTTATCTTGAGGGTAGGGTAAATAATAGGGGTTATCTTGAGATCTTGAGATGATTTCAGGGCTTTTTAGTGTCCGCGCGGCCCGGTCCTCGACCAGGCCTCCACCCCCAGGAAGCAGTCCGTGACAGCTGAGTAACACCCAGGTTCAGCTGAGTAACCCCCAGGTTCAGCTGAGTAACCCCCAGGTTCAGCTGAGTAACTCCCAGGTTCAGCTGAGTAACTCCCAGGTTCAGCTGAGTAACTCCCAGGTTCAGCTGAGTAACTCCCAGGTTCAGCTGAGTAACACCCAGGTTCAGCTGAGTAACACCCAGGTTCAGCTGAGTAACACCCAGGTTCAGCTGAGTAACACCCAGGTTCAGCTGAGTAACACCCAGGTTCAGCTGAGTAACACCCAGGTTCAGCTGAGTAACACCCAGGTTCAGCTGAGTAACACCCAGGTTCAGCTGAGTAACACCCAGGTTCAGCTGAGTAACACCCAGGTTCAGCTGAGTAACACCCAGGTTCAGCTGAGTAACACCCAGGTTCAGCTGAGTAACACCCAGGTTCAGCTGAGTAACACCCAGGTTCAGCTGAGTAACACCCAGGTTCAGCTGAGTAACACCCAGGTTCAGCTGAGTAACACCCAGGTTCAGCTGAGTAACACCCAGGTTCAGCTGAGTAACACCCAGGTTCAGCTGAGTAACACCCAGGTTCAGCTGAGTAACACCCAGGTTCAGCTGAGTAACACCCAGGTTCAGCTGAGTAACACCCAGGTTCAGCTGAGTAACACCCAGGTTCAGCTGAGTAACACCCAGGTTCAGCTGAGTAACACCCAGGTTCAGCTGAGTAACACCCAGGTTCAGCTGAGTAACACCCAGGTTCAGCTGAGTAACACCCAGGTTCAGCTGAGTAACACCCAGGTTCAGCTGAGTAACACCCAGGTTCAGCTGAGTAACACCCAGGTTCAGCTGAGTAACTCCCAGGTTCAGCTGAGTAACTCCCAGGTTCAGCTGAGTAACACCCAGGTTCAGCTGAGTAACACCCAGGTTCAGCTGAGTAACACCCAGGTTCAGCTGAGTAACACCCAGGTTCAGCTGAGTCACACCCAGGTTCAGCTGAGTAACACCCAGGTTCAGCTGAGTAACACCCTGGTACCCACCCAGGGGATTGGTTAAATCTAGTTGAACTTAGCTTAGGATAGATTTGAATAGAGGAGTGTATGAAGGAGAGTGAAGAGAGATATTGGGAGTGTCTGCATTTATGAATATATGTATAATTAAGTGTTTGTACGCTAAATTATATCCGAAATATGCATTTTAACTTAAAATATATGAAACATGTGAGTTTCCTAAATGAATAGACTAAGTTCATATGGGTGAGTAAGGTTTCAGCACATTTGGTAATTTAACGAACAAGATTGCTGTACGGATTATATGGATTAGTAAATATTGGTGACATGATTGGAGTGGATGAATGGGTGCAGCAAAAAGGGTTATTAATGAGGTATTTAGTACATTAAAACAACGAATATAAATTAGATGAGATCAGGAAATATTGGTGAGAGGGTTAGAGAACAGTTCAGCATAAATAATGTTGAAGTATCTATAGATATATTGGCGTTTATGAGGACTGAGAACTTTGAATCCTGTGAAATTTTAGATTTATCCAGATGTAGGATAAATATGTGAAATTAGGATAAATATCTGTGAAATTAGGATAAATATCTGTGAAATTAGGATAAATATCTGTGAAACTAGGAAAAATATCTGTAAAATTAGGATAAATATCTGTAAAATTAGGATAAATATCTGTGAAATTAGGATAAATATCTATGAAATTGTATGATATTTGGGAGGCTATTTTGTTCAACTCCTTAAGAGTATATCATAATTGATGTTAAACACACAGAAAAATGCTTGTATATTGGTTGTATTTGATGTATTTATTGTTCCAGATGATTTTGATTGTGCATATTGTATATTTGTGCAAGCTCTGTGTGTGTGTCTTATTTTTGTGAAAAAAATATCTTTTTGTGAAAGTGTGTTTGGTGCTTTATGACTGTACTGTGTAAGTATTTTGTGAAAGTGTGTTTGGTGCTTTGTGACTGTGTAAGCATTTTGTGAAAGTGATACACATATTTATGAAATTGTGCAGTGTTGAGAAAGTGCATTGAAATTTTTACGAGAGAACATGCGCTTTGTTAAAACGTGATATTTTGCATGAATGTTATAATGTGTGAGTAATGTGATATGCGTGTAAATGTCATGCTTAGTGTGTGTAAATACAATGTTTACGTAAATGTGATATTTTGTGTGTATGTGTGTGACTTTTATGCTGTATGATTTATTTTCTGTATTTTAAGTTTTGTAAAAGTGTGCCATTTTGTGTGTTAGGCAGTTTTAGTAAAATGTGTATATATAGTGATATAAATGAGTACTCTTTATTTTCTTCTCCGAGGCTATGGGTCCCTACACTTGCACCAGAGGTGGTACCCCTTCTAGGTTTAAAAAAAAAGTGATATAAAGGATTATATATTAGAATAACTTTTATCTTAAATAATAATGACTAATTTGAGTTCATTTTAATGTGATATAAACACATGCCCTCAACATGCTGACACCTTAATGTAACTTGGAGGAGATTTTGAGATGTGATTCAAATATTAGGCTTAAAGAAAATCATTAGGAGCCATAAGGAGGATTCGAACTTCCTCACCTGGTACTCTCAAGCTATAGCGCCCTAGACCACTACACCACAACATAGTAAAAGTAACCCAACCTGGGATTCAGCTGAAATTACTAGGCTTCTTGAGGCTCCCAACCGGAGATCGAACCCGGGGTTTCACACACTGAAACAGGAGAAGCAAAAAATGGCATCACAGATCAGTCTGCTACCTGAAAGAACTTCACCTGCTTGAGCAAGCCCGTGAGCTCCTGCCTGTAGAGAGGTTACCTCCCTGGGAGGATGACTCATGCAAGATTATCATCAATGAAATGGCAACGAAAAAGTCCAACATGATACCACAAGAAATGAGGCACAAGTATCTCGAGGAAATTTATAAAGAAGCCGGAGATGAGCAAGATCAAATCTACACTGACGGGTCATCTAATCCTATCAATGGCAGGGCTGGTGCAGCATACACGGTAATCAAGGATAATACTTTCCAACGCAGAAATGAAGAAAAAGCCCGTATTGAGAACTATGCCTCTTCAACGCAAGCAGAGCTAACTGCCATTGTTATGGCGTTAAGGTTTCTTGAACGGAACACTAATGGTGCAGTGATTTGCACCGATTCGAAAGCAGCACTGCAAAGCCTAAGTAAAAATCAGGCAGAAAATCTTGCAATAGTCGCTGAAATTAAGAGAGCTGTGAGAGTACTTACCAATCAGGGAAGAGTCATCAAGTTTCTGTGGATTCCCTCCCATGTTGGGGAGCCCCCCTCCCATGTTGGGGATCCCCTCCCATGTTGGAATATGTGGGAATGAACGAGCAGATGTGCTGGCTGCTGAAGGAGACCATATTGAATACTTCATACCCAAGACTCGACTTCAAATTAGAGGTATTATCAGGCAACATCACCGTGACAAGGTAACTGAGGAAAGGAGGATAGAAGCACAAACCAGTGAATCTGTACGATGGTACAACATGGTTGCAGCTGGCAATCCCAATCATTATGGCCGAAGAGGAGGACGACGAGGGAGAGAGTCAGTAATAGCGAGAATCCGTCTTGGATACAAATATCCATGGAGATATGGAATGGAAACAACAGTTGCTCAACGAAGTTGCAGAATCTGTGGTGAGTGATGGACACCGCCTTGACCACTATCTACGTGAATGTGAACACCTGAGAGACATTAGGAATAACTGTAGAATAATAAACCCCACATTGAGTTAGGAAAACACTATTTGTCAAATATTGATACTGTTCTTAAAAGATTTCCCCATTTTGCACCCGCAAGATAACAAACTTTTAAGGGTTGATAAATGTTAATCTTCTTGTTTGAGGAGCTGTTCACTTGAGACAGTTAAGCAAGTCCCAGCTGTGTCTGGGTACAAGTGACAGGATGAACAACCCAGCGGGTTTTCTTTCTATTGGGGAGTGTTGTACATTCTGCTATGGCGGTGTGTCCACTCACAGGATGAGTGGCGCTGCCCAATACTGTCACTATGGCGGTGTGTCCACTCACAGGATGAGTGGCGCTGCCCAATACTGTCACTATGGCGGTGTGTCCACTCACAGGATGAGTGGCGCTGCCCAATACTGTCACTATGGCGGTATGTTCACTCACAAGATGAGTGGCGCTGCCCAATACTGTCACTATGGCGGTATGTTCACTCACAGGATGAGTGGCGCTGCCCAATACTGTCACTATGGCGGTGTGTCCACTCACAGGATGAGTGGCGCTGCCCAATACTGTCACTATGGCGGTATGTTCACTCACAGGATGAGTGGCGCTGCCCAATACTGTCACTATGGCGGTATGTTCACTCACAAGATGAGTGGCGCTGCCCAATACTGTCACTATGGCGGTATGTTCACTCACAGGATGAGTGGCGCTGCCCAATACTGTCACTATGGCGGTATGTCCACTCACAAGATGAGTGACGCTGCCCAATAAACTCGCCCCTCGGGGCAAAATTTAAATTTACTCCTTGTACTCTCGGTGGTCAGAGTACTCTCGGAGGTACTCTCGTGACTACTCTTTGTGATCACGTAGTTCACGGTTCTAGTCAACTGCACAATGATCTCGCATTAACGAGTTTTATCAATGATGTATTTAGGGTCTGGCTGGGAGCTTCAGGACTCCTGGTGGATTCAGCTGAATCCTCAGTTGCATTGTTTGTAACCGTGTCGTGGTGTAGTGGTCTAGGGCAGGGGCTTGAGAGTACCAAGTGTGTGGGGTTCGAATCTTCCTAATGGCTCCTACTGATTTTCTCATTGATATATCACTTTAATCAGAGTTTATTGTGCATTAGGCTTGGTAATTATATATGGATTTTCCGGAGCTCGCTGTTGCTGTGTTTTAATGAATGGTCAGTAATGGGTCCATATTGTTTCCGTTAAATATATTGGGTCTATGTGTTGTTATTGTTTATGCCATAACTTTAAAGGTCAGGCTAGGTTAAGTTGGGTTAATGAATTGAATAAAATATTGAAAAGGAAGCAATAATCAAGGGCCACACTTGGCTAAGGCCGCTTTAAGATTTCCCACTTAATGACACTGTCACTGACATCACAGCTGCGAGATTGAATAATTAACCAATTAAACACTAGCACTTAAGTGCTTAATTAATAGTGTTTAGGCCTCAATGAAAGACTTTGTACCACAAGACATGCATTGAAATCTCCTTTGAGACTGGCAGTGTGTATAAATCTTGATTGCATAAATGTAGATAAAATAAAAAAATATATTTTGCATAAATATTTTATATGGGATGAATTAGAGACAATATAATTAGCACTGATAAGGATATGTGGTGTTGGGATAATGACGTCACCAGTATCGTTGTTGTTTCAGGTTTAGCTACTCAGAACGAAGTGTCCATGTAGCACGGGCTATGGTGAGCCCGTAATTGAGTTGGGTTATTCTGAATAACCTTGTGACTCTGATATACCATCAATACCAGCATCTGGGGTTAAAATATAGCTCCTGGTCGCTAATGACGTGATATAAACCCATGTTACAAGAAGCATTGTAACTTATTAAGGACTGTATAGTGATAAATATATCTGTTCTTAACATGGAGTTATATTCTTGCTGGTGCACACGGCTTGCGTGGAGATATAGAGGCGTGTGAGTAGCGCACTTGCTGCAGCCAAGTTCAAGTTCAGGGCCCAGATTCACGAAAGCACTTACGAACGTGTACATCTTTCCTCAATCTTTGACGGCTTTGGTTACATTTATTAAACAGTTTACAAGCATGAAAACTTGCCATTCAACTGTTGTTATTGTTATAAACAGCCTCCTGGTGCTTCGGAGCTCATTAACTGTTTTAAAAAGGAAACAAAGCCGCCAAAGATTGAGAAAAGATGTACAGGTTCGTAAGTGCTTGCGTAAGTACTTTCGTGAATCTGGCCCCAGGTATGTTTATTGAGACATGAAAGAAATACATCTCAAAGGGATAGAGTAGCTTAGGCTATTTCTACCCTCCCCCCCCCCCCCCCCCCCTGCTGGAGCCATCTGTGATCTCTGCTTTGACTACAGCAAGAGAATAAGGTGGATATGAATAGGAAATGTTAAGAGGCCTTCTGCAGTTTTATTCATCTTTGTGTTCAATAAGCAATCTTTGATTATACACTAAAAATATTAGGTGCAATTGTGCAATAACACCTGGATACCAAAAATATTTTTTACAAATTAAGTAATCTTTTAGTAGTTACTAAAAATAATTGAACAAAAGAGGCTATCTTTAAATGCATTCTATAGATAGATAAAGAATTGAGGATGACATTTGCAAGAGGATGAATGGGTAGATCAAGGGAGGTGTCAATAGAGTATTTAACATAAACGATTAATAAGTTTAAAGTTTTAAGGAAAGACTTGGGTAAATACAGGTCTGTGAACATTCTGCAATTTTCTTGTTTCTTATGAATAGACTAATACGCCTTGTGCAGTTTTATTTCATTGAAAAAGGGTAGCATATATGAATGAATATAGGTGGATATATATAGCAAATGTATGGTGCAACAAATATTCTGCAATTTCATTCTTATGTTTCACATGCATTCTTTTAATTGACTAGTTGGTAGAAATAAGTAATTATTGAAAATGGGAACAAATAAACATTTGAAAACGGGAATAAATAAGCAATCTTCGAAAATGGGGCATAAACATTCATTGAAAACGGGAAGAAATTAAACATTCCTTCACTGTAAAACAAAAAATTTATCTTGACTAAAATTATATACATTCATTAACATTACATTTATAATTTTTGAATAGTTACTTAACAATATTTGGAAAAAATAAAGTGACTGGAATATGTTTAACTGGAATTCACTATTGTAATAAACTGTTGATATCATTCATAGCAAATTTTAGTAACACTAAATTACTAATACTACTAAATACTAAGATTTTAGTCCAAACTCTGGCATGCAGGAGAAAAAATAAACACTGTAGGTTGTATTTTACTTCCCACTGAACACAGGAAGATGATCAACACAAGCTGCTTTAGGTGGCAGGACTCACAACATATGTTGACTGCACATGGAGGGGAGCATCAGCATGACATGCAGGCCTCATGCCACATGTAGTCAGCATGGAGGAAGAGGATCAGCTTGGCGTGTAGTGAGCGCCAGGCTTCGCACCGCGCTTAGACTACACGCAGAAATCAGCACAGCCTGCGTTGGAAAGCCGGCCTCGCAAGAGCTCAGAGGCAACAGTAAGCAGGCTGAGGGAAACCCGTGGGTCTCGCTGGCGAGGAGACCTGCAATGTTAATTACAATATGCGGGCCAGGGAGGAAAGCTGGGGTCGCCATTGTCCACCTCCCTTGAGGGTCCCACTTGTTAAATATTGGATTTAAAGGGAGGGAGACACTGGATCCTCTTTTATATATACACTCACCCGAGGCAGGTGCCGGGGCCTTGCATCACACCTAGAGGAGAGCCTGAGGTAGGTATCCTGACGCCTCAGAAGGGAGGTGGTGATACGACCTTCTGAGTGAAGCATGGACGAGAGGATCTTCGTACCAAGAAACTAATCACAAGCAACCCTCATGCTCAGCTTGCTGCTAAATTAAGCACCATAGAACACATTCACAATATACAAGCTGAAAACAACATAGCACAGACCATATACACTGACGGATCACTCAGTACAGCTACAGGGAGGGCAGGAAGTGCTGTTATTGCTCATCAGCCCGATGGCAGCACAATTCAAAGGAATATCCGAATTAGTAACTGGGCATCCACAATGCAAGCCGAGTTGGTAGCGATGCTGGTAGCACTCGAAATTATTGACAACACTGAAGTAGACAGCTTAATTATTTCTGACTCCCTATCCTCACTACGAGCAATAAACAGTTTGCAATCAAGTAATAACGTGCTTGTCTTGGAAGCTAGACGTAGATATATAAGAATACTTAGCAAGAGGGTAAATATAAAAATGTTGTGGATTCCTTCTCACATTGGCCTGCAGGAACATGACAAAGTTGACGCCCTTGCTAAGGCTGCAGTAAATAAAGACAGTATTGAACGGAATCTTGAGTTATCAAATAGGTCCCTTAAAAGTGTCATTAGACGAGAACTCCTGAATGAATTTGAAGAAAGTAGAACAGTGCAAACTGGAACTAGCAGGTCCATTGTTCATCACAATGAAATGTGTGAAGTAAAACATGTGTATGGGGCAAGTAACAAAGTCAGTAGACTAACAGGTGTTGTCACAGCTCGTATAAGACTTGGCTACAAGTATCTCTGGCAGTTCGGCTTGTATAGGGATCTAGATGAAGTAAAGTGTAAAGTGTGTGGACAAAGACAGGGACACACACTAACACTATCTTGGATTGTAGTAAAATTGAGCCTTTTATAGATAAATCTAAGCTCACTCTGTATGATATGGCAACCTATCTTATTACCATGGATAAATTACCTGAAATCCTTGCACTGTATCCATATTTCGCTTCCAGTAGATTAACGACATATGAGATTCAGAAACAAGTAGTGTATTGTGAAGACTAATAATAAACAGCAGCTCCCCTATGACTAATATCTCCATTGCTCAAACAATTATGTATTACCAATAAGACCTACCATTGATGTATAATGACTTACTGTAAATATATAGCTCTTGAAATAGCACATTCTCTGTAATTAGCTGACATTGTAACTATAAGGTGTGAAGGATAGATAACATTGTTTATGTAATAATCTAAGATGAGGTCTGATAAAGACCTTTTGTGCCCTCTGTAATGCTTTTTTGCGCTACCGCTCACAGGATGAGTATGGGGTTATCTTGAGGTTATCTTGAGATGATTTCGGGGCTTTAGTGTCCCCGCGGCCCGGTCCTCGACCAGGCCTCCACCCCCAGGAAGCAGCCCGTGACAGCTGACTAACTCCCAGGTACCTATTTACTGCTAGGTAACAGGGGCATTCAGGGTGAAAGAAACTTTGCCCATTTGTTTCTGCCTCGTGCGGGAATCGAACCCGCGCCACAGAATTACGAGTCCTGCGCGCTATCCACCAGGCTACGAGGCCCCCCAATGAGGGGTGCACAATAATCTAGCCGCCTCCGGCGACTAGAGAGCACCGTCAGGAGAAATCGAAATTTCGGTACCCAGTAACACCAGTAACACTAGAGAAATCGTCCGGCGGGAGAGAGCACCTGCCAGGGACCCGTGGGAGCCACACAGCCAACCTGCGTCACAGAACATCTGGAGGAAAAGCGACCTTGGAGTCGAAACATTCTAGTCAGGTACTGGAGTTGAGTTACCACTGCCTGTTAACCAGGGGGAAGGTGATGTTCCGGGTCTGGTGACACCTGGGTGGGTGTGGCAGCAGCAGCAGCAGCAGCAGCCAGCGTTACAGCCCTGGTGTGTGACCCCTGCTGCTGCTGCTGCTGCCAGTGTTACACCACCATCAACAGGAGCAGCAGCACCAGTAGCACTACCAACAGGAGCAGCAGCATCAGTAGCACTAGCAACAGGAGCAGCACCACCACCAGTAGCACCACCACCACCAGTAGCACCCCCAACAGAAGCAGCAGCAGCATCACCAGTAGCACCCCCAACAGAAACAGCAGCACCAGTAGCACCCCCAACAGAAGCAGCAGCAGCAGCACCAGTAGCACCCCCAACAGAAGCAGCAGCACCAGTAGCACCCCCAACAGAAGCAGCACCACCACCACCAGTAGCACCCCCAACAGAAGCAGCAGCAGCAGCACCAGTAGCACCCCCAACAGAAGCAGCAGCACCAGTAGCACCCCCAACAGAAGCAGCAGCAGCAGCACCAGTAGCACCCCCAACAGAAGCAGCAGCAGCAGCACCAGTAGCACCCCCAACAGAAGCAGCAGCAGCAGCACCAGTAGCACCCCCAACAGAAGCAGCAGCACCAGTAGCACCCCCAACAGAAGCAGCAGCACCATCACCAGTAGCACCCCCAACAGAAGCAGTAGCATCACCAGTAACACCAACAGCAGCAGCAGCAGCAGCACCAGTAGCACCCCCAACAGAAGCAGCAGCAGCAGCAGCAGCACCAGTAGCACCAGTAGCACCCCCAACAGAAGCAGCAGCAGCACCAGTAGCACCCCCAACAGAAGCAGCAGCAGCACCAGTAGCACCCCCAACAGAAGCAGCAGCAGCACCCCCAACAGAAGCAGCAGCAGCACCAGTAGCACCCCCAACAGAAGCAGCAGCAGCACCAGTAGCACCCCCAACAGAAGCAGCAGCAGCACCAGTAGCACCCCCAACAGCAGCAGCAGCACCAGTAGCACCCCCAACAGAAGCAGCAGCAGCACCAGTAGCACCCCCAACAGCAGCAGCACCAGTAGCACCCCCAACAGCAGCAGCACCAGTAGCACCCCCAACAGCAGCAGCACCAGTAGCACCCCCAACAGCAGCAGCACCAGTAGCACCCCCAACAGAAGCAGCAGCAGCACCAGTAGCACCCCCAACAGAAGCAGCAGCAGCACCCCCAACAGAAGCAGCAGCAGCACCAGTAGCACCCCCAACAGAAGCAGCAGCAGCACCAGTAGCACCCCCAACAGAAGCAGCAGCAGCACCAGTAGCACCCCCAACAGCAGCAGCACCAGTAGCACCCCCAACAGAAGCAGCAGCAGCACCAGTAGCACCCCCAACAGCAGCAGCAGCAGCACCCCCAACAGAAGCAGCAGCAGCACCAGTAGCACCCCCAACAGAAGCAGCAGCAGCACCCCCAACAGAAGCAGCAGCAGCACCAGTAGCACCCCCAACAGAAGCAGCAGCAGCACCAGTAGCACCCCCAACAGAAGCAGCAGCAGCACCAGCAGCAGCAGCACCAGTAGCACCCCCAACAGAAGCAGCAGCAGCACCAGTAGCACCCCCAACAGAAGCAGCAGCAGCACCAATAGCACCCCCAACAGAAGCAGCAGCAGCACCCCCAACAGAAGCAGCAGCAGCACCAGTAGCACCCCCAACAGAAGCAGCAGCACCAGTAGCACCCCAACAGCAGCAGCACCAGTAGCACCCCAACAGCAGCAGCACCAGTAGCACCCCAACAGAAGCAGCAGCAGCACCAGTAACACCACCAACAGCAGCAGCAGCACCAGTAGCACCCCCAACAGAAGCAGCAGCAGCACCAGTAGCACCCCCAACAGAAGCAGCAGCAGCACCAGTAGCACCCCCAACAGAAGCAGCAGCAGCAGCACCAGTAGCACCCCCAACAGAAGCAGCAGCAGCAGCACCAGTAGCACCCCCAACAGCAGCAGCACCAGTAGCACCCCAACAGAAGCAGCAGCAGCACCAGTAACACCACCAACAGCAGCAGCAGCACCAGTAGCACCCCCAACAGAAGCAGCAGCAGCACCAGTAGCACCCCCAACAGAAGCAGCAGCAGCACCAGTAGCACCCCCAACAGAAGCAGCAGCAGCAGCACCAGTAGCACCCCAACAGAAGCAGCAGCACCAGTAGCACCCCCAACAGCAGCAGCAGCACCAGTAGCACCCCCAACAGAAGCAGCAGCAGCAGCACCAGTAGCACCCCCAACAGAAGCAGCAGCAGCAGCACCAGTAGCACCCCAACAGAAGCAGCAGCACCAGTAGCACCCCCAACAGAAGCAGCAGCACCAGTAGCACCCCCAACAGCAGCAGCACCAGTAGCACCCCCAACAGAAGCAGCAGCAGCACCAGTAGCACCCCCAACAGCAGCAGCAGCACCCCCAACAGAAGCAGCAGCAGCACCAGTAGCACCCCCAACAGAAGCAGCAGCAGCACCCCCAACAGAAGCAGCAGCAGCACCAGTAGCACCCCCAACAGAAGCAGCAGCAGCACCCCCAACAGAAGCAGCAGCAGCACCCCCAACAGAAGCAGCAGCACCAGTAGCACCCCCAACAGCAGCAGCAGCAGCACCAGTAGCACCCCCAACAGAAGCAGCAGCACCAGTAGCACCCCCAACAGCAGCAGCACCAGTAGCACCCCCAACAGAAGCAGCAGCAGCACCAGTAGCACCCCCAACAGAAGCAGCAGCAGCACCCCCAACAGAAGCAGCAGCAGCACCAGTAGCACCCCCAACAGAAGCAGCAGCAGCACCCCCAACAGAAGCAGCAGCAGCACCAGTAGCACCCCCAACAGAAGCAGCAGCAGCACCCCCAACAGAAGCAGCAGCAGCACCCCCAACAGAAGCAGCAGCAGCACCAGTAGCACCCCCAACAGAAGCAGCAGCAGCACCCCCAACAGAAGCAGCAGCAGCACCCCCAACAGAAGCAGCAGCAGCACCCCCAACAGAAGCAGCAGCAGCACCCCCAACAGAAGCAGCAGCAGCACCAGTAGCACCCCCAACAGAAGCAGCAGCAGCACCCCCAACAGAAGCAGCAGCAGCACCCCCAACAGCAGCAGCAGCACCAGTAGCACCCCCAACAGCAGCAGCAGCAGCACCAGTAGCACCCCCAACAGAAGCAGCAGCACCAGTAGCACCCCCAACAGCAGCAGCACCAGTAGCACCCCCAACAGAAGCAGCAGCAGCACCAGTAGCACCCCCAACAGAAGCAGCAGCAGCACCCCCAACAGAAGCAGCAGCAGCACCAGTAGCACCCCCAACAGAAGCAGCAGCAGCACCCCCAACAGAAGCAGCAGCAGCACCAGTAGCACCCCCAACAGAAGCAGCAGCAGCACCCCCAACAGAAGCAGCAGCAGCACCCCCAACAGAAGCAGCAGCAGCACCAGTAGCACCCCCAACAGAAGCAGCAGCAGCACCCCCAACAGAAGCAGCAGCAGCACCCCCAACAGAAGCAGCAGCAGCACCCCCAACAGAAGCAGCAGCAGCACCCCCAACAGAAGCAGCAGCAGCACCCCCAACAGAAGCAGCAGCAGCACCAGTAGCACCCCCAACAGAAGGAGCAGCAGCATCAGTAGCACTAGAAACAGGAGCAACAGCAGCATCAGTAGCACCCCCAACAGCAGCACCAGTAGCACCCCCAACAGCAGCACCAGTAGCACCCCCAACAGAAGCAGCAGCAGCACCAGTAGCACCCCCAACAGAAGCAGCAGCAGCACCAGTAGCACCCCCCAACAGAAGCAGCAGCAGCACCAGTAGCACCCCCAACAGAAGGAGCAGCAGCATCAGTAGCACTAGAAACAGGAGCAACAGCAGCATCAGTAGCACCCCCAACAGCAGCACCAGTAGCACCCACAACAGCAGCACCCACAACAGCAGCACCAGTAGCACCCCCAACAGCAGCACCAGTAGCACCCCCAACAGCAGCACCAGTAGCACCCCCAACAGAAGCAGCAGCAGCACCAGTAGCACCCACAACAGCAGCACCAGTAGCACCCACAACAGCAGCACCAGTAGCACCCACAACAGCAGCACCAGTAGCACCCCCAACAGCAGCACCAGTAGCACCCCCAACAGCAGCACCAGTAGCACCCCCAACAGAAGCAGCAGCAGCACCAGTAGCACCCACAACAGCAGCACCAGTAGCACCCACAACAGCAGCACCAGTAGCACCCCCAACAGCAGCACCAGTAGCACCCCCAACAGCAGCACCAGTAGCACCCCCAACAGCAGCACCAGTAGCACCCCCAACAGAAGCAGCAGCACCAGTAGCACCCCCAACAGAAGCAGCAGCAGCACCAGTAGCACCCACAACAGCAGCACCAGTAGCACCCACAACAGCAGCACCAGTAGCACCCCCAACAGCAGCACCAGTAGCACCCCCAACAGCAGCACCAGTAGCACCCCCAACAGAAGCAGCAGCAGCACCAGTAGCACCCACAACAGCAGCACCAGTAGCACCCACAACAGCAGCACCAGTAGCACCCACAACAGCAGCACCAGTAGCACCCCCAACAGCAGCACCAGTAGCACCCCCAACAGAAGCAGCAGCAGCACCAGTAGCACCCCCAACAGCAGCACCAGTAGCACCCCCAACAGCAGCACCAGTAGCACCCCCAACAGAAGCAGCAGCAGCACCAGTAGCACCCACAACAGCAGCACCAGTAGCACCCACAACAGCAGCACCAGTAGCACCCCCAACAGCAGCACCAGTAGCACCCCCAACAGCAGCACCAGTAGCACCCCCAACAGCAGCACCAGTAGCACCCCCAACAGCAGCACCAGTAGCACCCCCAACAGCAGCACCAGTAGCACCCCCAACAGCAGCACCAGTAGCACCCACAACAGCAGCACCAGTAGCACCCACAACAGCACCAGTAGCACCCACAACAGCAGCACCAGTAGCACCCACAACAGCAGCACCAGTAGCACCCCCAACAGCAGCACCAGTAGCACCCACAGCAGCAGCACCAGTAGCACCCCCAACAGAAGCAACAGCAGCACCAGTAGCACCCACAGCAGCAGCAGCAGCAGTATAACAGACATAATCGTCAGGGCACATTGAAGCATAAAACAAGACTTGACCGCGAATGTGGACCTGGAGAAAGACCTTCCCTCTCACCCCTCGAGGGACCCCCCACTCACACCCCTCCAAGGACCCCCACTCACACCCCTCCAAGGACCCCCACTCACACCCCTCCAAGGACCCCCACTCACACCCCTCCAAGGACCCCCACTCACACCCCTCCAGGGACCCCCACTCACACCCCTCCAAGGACCCCCACTCACACCCCTCCAGGGACCCCCACTCACACCCCTCCAAGGACCCCCACTCACACCCCTCCAGGGACCCCCACTCACACCCCTCCAGGGACCCCCACTCACACCCCTCCAAGGACCCCCACTCACACCCCTCCAGGGACCCCCACTCACACCCCTCCAGGGACCCCCACTCACACCCCTCCAGGGACCCCCACTCACACCCCTCCAGGGACCCCCACTCACACCCCTCCAGGGACCCCCACTCTTACCCCTCCAAGGACCCCCACTCACACCCCTCCAAGGACCCCCACTCTCACCCCTCCAGGGACTCCCACTCTCACCCCTCCAGGGACCCCCACTCACACCCCTCCAGGGACCCCCACTCACACCCCTCCAGGGACTCCCACTCACACCCCTCCAGGGACTCCCACTCTCACCCCTCCAAGGACCCCCCACTCACACCCCTCCAAGGACCCCCCACTCACACCCCTCCAAGGACCCCCACTCACACCCCTCCAAGGACCCCCACTCACACCCCTCCAAGGACCCCCACTCACACCCCTCCAAGGACCCCCACTCACACCCCTCCAAGGACCCCCACTCACACCCCGCCAGGGACCCCCACTCACACCCCTCCAAGGAACCCCACTCACACCCCTCCAAGGACCCCCACTCACACCCCTCCAAGGACCCCCACTCACACCCCTCCAAGGACCCATGTGAGTGAGAACGTGGAATATGAGGGAGTGAAGGAGTTGGCGCAGGAGAGGCCGGCGCGGCCTGCCGGCAGTCCTGTTGGAAACGACTTATTAGTGAGAGTTAACGGCATTAAATACTGCTACTTTATTGTGGGGTTTGTGAGGCCACTGTGTCGTCCACTACTCTGCTGCCTCACACCCACCTTGGACACTACTCTGCTGCCTCACATCCACCTTGGACACTACTCTGCTGCCTCACACCCACCTTGGACACTACTCTGCTGCCTCACATCCACCTTGGACACTACTCTGATGCCTCACACCCACCTTGGACACTACTCTGCTGCCTCACATCCACCTTGGACACTACTCTGCTGCCTCACACCCACCTTGGACACTACTCTGCTGCCTCACACCCACCTTGGACACTACTCTGATGCCTCACACCCACCTTGGACACTACTCTGCTGCCTCACACCCAACTTGGACACTACTCTGCTGCCTCGTGTTATGATCCCAGGCTGCCTGAGAAACGAGTTTACCCCCTGAGAGTTATTCTGTCAGACCTGACCTAAGAAGTCAAGGAGATATAAACCTGGAAATGTATATAGTAAACACTCGATTGAATTTGACGAGTAGTTTATAAGTATGGGCAGTAAGTAAGAATATAAATAACTTGACATGAGATGTGGAGAACTTGCTGGAGGTGTGAGGCTCGCTTCAGAGAACGTTCAGCTCATTTGAGCTGAAGAAAAGGTGAAGGTAAGTCGTTCTCCGTTTGAACCCCTGGTGAGGAAGAACCCCTGAGTGATGTACCTTCAAGAAGGAAGTTGACAGATGCCTCGATTGAGGAATTAGTCTGTGGACATGTCGGCTCAAGTCGTGAACTGCAGAAAGAGTGAGGAGCAGTTTTGTGGGCAGCTTAGAGTGCCCTGTGGCGACCGCTCAGTCAGTGAGTGCTGCGAGCGGAGCAAATTCTGTGGTTTGTCTTGGGGAAGGAGTTGCTGAGAACTTCGAGCCAGTAGAGGAGGAGTCAGTGGATGGAACTCCAAGGCTATTGAAGAAACACTGAGCTCTACGGAAGAGCAATCCCTATAGAGAGGAGTTGGACCTCAAGTTGTGAGAGGAGAAGCAGTGGAGTGGAGTTTCACGTGCCTCTGTGGTACCAGTGGTGAAGCACCATTGTTGTTTAAGGAAGACTTCATGGTGTAGCAGCCGGAAGAGCTGTGGAAGACCCTGCTAGACAATTCTGTGAGAACCTGAAGTGTTCAGGGTAGTGAACCTCTGGATCAGAGAGGAGGTTCTTATTGATTACTTAAAGAGGGTTGATAGTGTGTTTGAGTGTCATTAGCGTGCATGACACAGTGGGAGGTGAGTGATCGGATGTTTGTGTCAAGGAATATTTATACTGATGTTTATGTTGTTGCAGCCATAGGCTGGATCCCTTGTGTATATTTATATATATATTCTAGGGCTGATAGTGCCATATTGTATTACAAGTTTTAACCGACTAGGTGAGGTTGGTAGCATAAGTGGCAAGCCAGGAGTTGGGCTACCATTAGATATAAGCAGCTGATAGAGCCCTGATGAGATTGGATGCAACCTGACTATAATAGCATAGTGTTGGAGTCACATTATTGTATCTTGTATGTACGTTGTACATGTCCACTGTCTAAGTAAATGCATATAGTTTGCTCTTGTCCTAGTGAGGTTCCCAGAAAGTAGAAGAGAGAGAAAAAACCACAGCTGTGGACAGGGTGGTACAGGATTATAATTCAAAGAAAGGGGGAATGAGGAGGTCATACCAAATAAGGAGAGAGTGGGGAGTCACAGCGGCTCGAATTGGGTGTGTGCACGTGACAACGAGGCCAGTGTTGGAGCCGCACCCCCTTAATGTGTGACGCTGAGCCCCTCTCCAAGAGCAGGAAGCCTACAGGGTGATCACCTGATCAAAGTATAAGCACTCTACGGGTTTTGGTTAGTTGTGCGGTAGGGGATGTAAGCACCTACCTACAATAACGTAATACTTGCACCCACCTTGGGCACTACTCTGCCGCCTCACACCCACCTTGGGCACTACTCTGCCGCCTCACACCCACCTTGGGCACTACTCTGCCGCCTCACACCCACCTTGGGCACTACTCTGCCGCCTCACACCCACCTTGGGCACTACTCTGCACTCCGTAGGCAAGGTATTGGAGTCGTCACTCGGTATATCTAGAGTGGGTATATTTTCTCGTGAGTATAGCTTCCCGTTTTTGCAGTCTGCTCTGGTCAGTGGTGTATGCCAGGAGCGTTATATCTTCTACCAGCACGCTCCTAGTGAATCTTGTGTTACGTACACTTTACATATGGTGTATAGGTGCACCAGCTTGAACATGTTGACAGAGCATGCAAGCTTTATGCTCACTTGGTCCTCGTGCAGCAGCCCCAGTGTGTTGAAGTGATTTGATGAAATATCTATGTCCAATAATGCCACGAATGCTGTCGGGTCTTGGGGTATATTGGTCTCTCAACCCGTTCTCGCACTTGCTTTTAGTCAATATTGGCTTATTTAACGAGTGCATATGTGACATACTAATTGATTGTGAATATTTTAGTTTACCTTGAAAAGCTTCATAGAAAACACCGACCTTACCTAACCTTCTTAGTATGTTAAGATAAGCATCTTATTGCTTCTTATTTACGATTATTACTTAACCTATCAACGGTATAGGTTAAGTAATATTTGTAATTACGAAGCAATAAGATGCTTATCTTAACATACTAAGAAGGTTAGGTGAGGTCGGTGTTTTCTATGAAGCTTTTCAAGGTAAACTAAAAAATTTACAATCAATTAGTATGTCACATATGCACTTGTTAAATAAGCCAATATTGACAGTAAGCAAATGCGAGAACGGGTTGCGGTCTCGCTTCCCCGTACTTGTGTACAATTGACGGCCAAGTGGTAGCAGTACTGGACTGATAAGGGGTACGGATACTCTGGGTTACCATGTTCGAATCCTTCAGGGGCCAAGAGTTTTGTGAGATTATATAATATAATATATATATGCAATTGACGATCACAAAACACTGATCATTTTATGTGGAAAATCCACAGAGAAATATGAAATGAGGTGAACGTTTCGGCTTGTTAAAGCCTTTGTCAACATCAGACTGACAGTCAGTCTGGTGTTGACAAAGGCTTTAACAAGCCGAAACGTTCACCTCATTTCATATTTCTCTGTGGATTTTCCGCATATACATATATATATATATATATAATATATATATATATATATATATATATATATATATATATATATATATATATAATATATATATATATATAATATATATATAATATAGGTGTGTGTGTGTGTGTGTAAATAACGAAAATTAACACGTGATGAAAAATGTGACAGTGTCAGACAACGGAGTCAATTGATCAAATCAATTAAAGGGCGATTTGAGTAGGATCATTGATACACATTTGACTCACTAATTCATTGTAAATATTTACAATCTTATGCTATTATAATCCATGTGTGGGCCTATTGGTGGGTAAGAATAGGAGCTGCATCGTATGGGACAATAGGCCTTCAGCAGTTCTTGTGCGACTCATATTTGTGTTTACGTAATTGCCATTCATTATTCATTGTACCTCACCTCACTCCACCATTCTCTCCTGCCTATATATGTCCAATACTTGACCTGTAAATCATTCCTTCTGAAGATGTATTAATATACGAAAGTACTTCAGGAAATTCCTGTTTCAATTCTTCCTCCGTGGTCTGACAGTCTCTCTCTCTCTCTCTCTCTCTCTCTCTCTCTCTCTCTCTCTCTCTCTCTCTCTCTCTCTCTCTCTCTCTCTCTCTCTATATATATATATATATATATATATATATATATATATATATATATATATATATATATAATTTAGCACTGATATATGGACCTTTCTTCTAAACATAATACCTCATGTCATTAGAGAGAAGAACTTAAGTGATTAAAGAGAACTTTAATAAGTGAACATAAGTGTGTGATGTTGTGGCTGCGATCACAGGCTCAAAATACCCTCCATGGGGAGGAACAATGGGTTACTATTTATTCAGAACACATGAATGCGTTAAATTTGACTTTGTATGCAACTATGTTCTATTATCTCGGCTCATCTCTTGTGACATGACAATGAGAGAGAGTGGATTGACATTGGTGGAATTTCTTGCTTCACAAGCACCCAGGATTTTGTAAATTCCAGGTGAAGCCAAGTGTGTTACTCCTGGCCACTGTGAGAGTCTGAACACGGAGTGAAGAACACGGTGAGAAGAACATTGGGTGAACATGCAAGAGAACACACCAGGTGACAGTGAGTGCTTGCCTCAGGCATAACATTAGACTCCCTCGGCCAGGTATGAGTTAATATAATAATTAAATTTCGTATATTAGAATATTTTGTCTAGGTACAAGCGTATCTTGTCTTCTCAACTCGAATTTTAAGTATATTTGATGCACTGGAGTATATGTTCCATCTGACACACCAGCTGTGGCAGAGGTGTAATGTACCTGGGCTTACCTGGACTATACCTGGGGCTGGGGAGGGTTTTGGGAGTTCTTCTACTCCCAGAGCCCGGCTCGAGGTCAGGATCGACTTGTGATAACTTAGTCCATCAGGCTGTTGCTTGGAGCGGCCCGCATATCCACTACAGCCTGGTTGATCCGGCACTTTTTGCAAGAGCTTATCTAAGTGCCTCTTAAATATATCCACTTTTGTTCCGGCAATATTTATAATGCTTGCTGGGAAGGTGTTGAACAGCTGTGGACCTCTGATGTTCAGTGTTCTCTGATTGTGCCTATGGTAACTCTGCTCTTAACTGGTTCTGTTCTGCATTTCCTTGCGTATCTTTCGTTCCAGTATGTTGTTATTTTACTGTGTAAATTTGGGACCTGGCCCTCCAGTATCTTGCAAGTATATATTATTTGATACCTTTCTCGTCTCCTTTCCAGAGAGTACATTTTGAGAGTTTTGAGACGGTCATAATAATTTAGACGTTTAATCGTGTCTATGCGTGCCGTATATGTTCTCTGTATTCCCAATAATTCACAGATCTCTCCCGCTCTGAAAGGGGAAGTGAGTACCGAGCAATACTCAAGACGAGACAGCATCAGTGATTTAAATAGTATTATCATTACTGTGGGGTCTCTGGATGTGAAGGTTCTCAAAATCCATCCTATCATTTTCCTGGCCGCCGCTATATGTGCTCGGTTATGTTCACTAAATGTCAGGTCGTCAGACATCATAATTCCCAAATCCTTTACATTTTGCTTTCCTTCTGTGATTGTGTCTGAGTGTGTCCTGTAACCTGTGTTTCGTTTAACTTCCTCGTTTCCACCATACCTCAGTACCTGGAACTTGTCACCGTTAAACATAATGTTATATTCAGTTGCCCAATCGAAGACTTTATTAATATTTGCCTGAGGGGCAGGGACAATGGCCCACTTTACCTGTTATTTCTATTGACCTCATTTTGTGGACTATCATTCCATGGTCTCATTTATCGAATGCCTTTGCCACGTCTGTGTATACAACATTTGCATTCTGTGATTTTGTCATAGTGGTTGAGTAACTGTGACAGACAGGATCTTCCTGCTCTAAATCCATGTTCTGGGTTGTGAAGTTTATTGTTTTCAATAAAACTGAAAATTTGATTACTAATCACTCTTTCCAAAAATTTAATTATGTGTGATGTTAGTGCAACTAGTCTTTTAAGTTTTTGCCAAGGCTTTACTACCCCCCTTGTGCAGAGGAGTTTGTTTTTTCAAGTTCAAGTTTGAACTTGAAACCGGCCATATACTGCAGGTATGTTGACGACATTTTTACACAGGTACCTGATGTCAGACATCTGCAGGATCTGAAGGAGGCATTTGAGCAGAGTTCCGTGCTGCGTTTCACTTACGAGATGGAAAAGGATGGGAAGCTGCCCTTTCTAGATGTAACAGTCATGGAAAGGAGCGGAGGTTTCCACACTGCAGTCTACACTAAGGAAACGAACATAGGAATGTGCCTAAATGCCAACAGCGACTGCCCAGACAGGTACAAGAGGAGTGTTGTTAACGCCTATGTCGACCGTGCTCTCAGCCACAGCTCAGAATGGAAGCAAGTCGACGAAGAACTCTGTAGGGTAAGGCAGGTCCTAGTCAACAACGGCTTCTCCAATGGTTTCGTCGAAGACATCATAAGAAGGAAAGTGAAACGCCATGCAACCTCTGAAGAGACAACTAACACAACACCTATACCCCCTATTAGACTATTTTACAGGAACTTCTTTTCCACAGCTCATAAAACGGAGGAAAGGGTCCTGAAAGATATTGTTAATAGAAACGTTATCCCTACAGACAAAAATCAGAGGATACAACTGACGATTTACTATAAAACCAGAAAAACGGCCAGCCTACTCATGAGAAACTCTCCAGACACAAAGCAGAACGCTTTAAAAGAGACCAACGTCGTCTATGCCTTCAAATGCCCACTTGGGGACTGTAAGCTCCAAAAAAACCAGTATATAGGCAAGACAACAACATCTCTTTCTAGGCGTTTAACGATGCATAAGCAACAGGGCTCCATTAAGGAACATATAATCTCTTCCCACAACCAAACCATCGCCAAAGAAATCCTAGTAAGCAACACAGAAATCATCGATAGATACTGCGATAGCAGACGGCTTGACGTTTGCGAGGCACTGCACATTAAGAAGTCAACACCAGCAATCAACAGCCAATTAATGCACAACTATATTCTACCCACCTCAAGACTCCGCTCCAATATAGAAGCATCAAGAAATATGGACCAATAGGCTTTCTACAATCACTTCCATTTCAATACCCATTGTTTCATGTTCTGTCTTGTGTTGATGAAATTAATACCCTATTAAATACCACCTCACCCAATCCACCTCACTCAAATGTAGATATAAACAAATCGGAGATATGTAAGTTCTATTCAGTTGTGTATGTGTAAAGTCTTTGAAAATGTAATAAGTTTTACGAAACGCGCTCAAGTGTCGCGTCAGACTAGAAATAAAAATGAATTTTGGAGAATTGATTTTTGAATTACCTCCAACAGTAAAAAGAAATGTACGAAAGATTGAGAAAATTCGTGTTAGAATTATTAATCTTACTTTTTCGGTCATATTTAATAATATATGTCTACAGGAAAGACTGCTACCAAAATATACTAATATATATATATATTATATATATATTATATATATATATATATATATATATATATATATATATATATATATATATATATATATATATGTCGTACCTAGTAGCCAGAACTCACTTCTCAGCCTACTATTCAAGGCCCGATTTGCCTAATAAGCCAAGTTTTCCTGAATTAATATATTTACTATAATTTTTTTCTTATGAAATGATAAAGCAACCCTTTTCTCTATGTATGAGGTCAATTTTTATTTATTGGAGTTAAAATTAACGTAGATATATGACCGAACCTAACCAACCCTACCTAACCTAACCTAACCTATATTTATAGGTAAGGTTAGGTTAGGTAGCCAAAAAAAGCTAGGTTAGGTTAGGTTAGGTAGGTTAGGTAGACGAAAAAACATTAATTCATGAAAACTTGGCTTATTAGGCAAATCGGGCCTTGAATAGTAGGCTGAGAAGTGCGTTCTGGCTATTAGGTACGACATATATATATATATATATATATATATATATATATATATATATATATATATATATATATATATATATATATATATATTATAATATTGGTCCTCGGGCCCTCTGGGACTAGTGGAAAAAAAAAGATTGCCTTTTCTCCTTGTTCTGATGGATGGTGAGTCGACGTAAGTAGGCATAGTGACCAAACATACTAAGGCGTCCAACATTCACACTCTCTCTCCCATCATCACTGCCTACCTTTCCATCCTCCCCCCCCCCCACCCCCACCCCGGCCATGGGTCGGGTGTAAATCCAAGCAGGAGATAAAGTCGGGAACACCCACCAAGTAGGAGTTTGGGTCAGGGACATCACTAAGCAGGAACTTTGATTGGGGAAAAGAGCAAGCAGCTTCAGTTGGGTAGAGCACCTAGTAGGAGCCTGGATCGGGAACAAAACCATGCAGCAGTGTGCTCTAAAAGCTGCAAATTTTTCCACATACAACTTTTTAGGAGCTCATTAAATAAGAAAGAATGTTTAAACAGAAACTGTCCAGCTTTTCTTGTAAGAATGAACTATGGGAATCAAAGCAAAAGAGCACCATAATGGAGACATCCCCAACTCTACATACCCAGGGATATTTTTTTTTGCACGAGGAAGAGGAGTAGAATTACTTAAAATGTCCAGACTTTACCACCAACTCAGTCAAATGCTAGAGAGGACACAAGTACAGTGGCCACCTTACCAGGTGGCCACTGTGCTTGTGGTCACCGTAATATCGTATCATACGATATTATTTGTATTGCTAACATCCAGGGTATAAAAACATGCAGATCGAACAAGGCCCACTTTATTGCTGCCCTCCTAAATGAGACAAGTGCAGTGTTTGCCGCCCTAACTGAAACCCCCACAAAGGATTATCGTGATAGGCCCATTCAAAGCTGGAGAAATTGTTGACTTGGAGAGCGTGCAGTGATTCTGTACTGCTATAATCCACTCTATAAAACATCTAAATTATTGGGACCGATTAAAAGTTCTAAATCTGTATACTCAGAAGTGCAGGCGAGAGATGCATAATAATTTACACGTGCAACATATTAAGAGGGACTGGTTCAGAATCTGCGCACGGAAATAATATTACATAAAACCAGTAGACATGGCAGGAAGTGCAAAATAGCCTCAATGAAAAGCAGAGGTGCAATATGTATGCTGAGGGAGAAATCAATAAATACCAGAGGCCCGAGACTGTTCAACTCGCTTCCAATCCACATCAGGGGCATAACTGGCCGACCCCTCACAGTGTTCAAGAGAGAACTTTATAAACACACCCAAACAATAAAATATCCACCAGGTTGTGATTCATACATCAGGCTGCGAGCAGCCGCGTCCAACACCCTGGTTGACCAGACCTTGACTCCCAGGAATCACAACATGGTTGACCGCAAGATTAGGTAACAACACGAAACAGGAGCGTGGGTCTGGGACATCACCAGGTAGGGGAGTGATTCAGGGACATCAGCCAAGCAGGGGTGCGGGTCGGGGAGCACGCCAGGCGGGATCATGGGTCCCCCAACACCAGGCAGGCGCATGGCATGCGTGCATGCTCGCCTCTATTATTCAGGCGGGCGTGGGGGACGCTGGGTGCCAAAACAGGTCATACCCTGCCGCCTGCAAAACATTTTTGATGGCAAATTTTTCCCCCTCTCAGTAGAGATTGTTTTGGAGGCTATTCCTGACTCAAAGGTAAGTGGAGTGATGGTGTTGTGTTCGTGATGTGTAGGTGGGTTGTGCTTAGTGCTGTGTAGGTGGGTTGTGCTTAGTGCTGTGTAGGTGGGTTGTGCTTAGTGCTGTGTAGGTGGGTTGTGCTTAGTGTTGTGTAGGTGGGTTGTGCTTAGTGCTGTGTAGGTGGGTTGTGCTTAGTGCTGTGTAGGTGGGTTGTGCTTAGTGCTGTGTAGGTGGGTTGTGCTTAGTGCTGTGTAGGTGGGTTGTGCTTAGTGCTGTGTAGGTGGGTTGTGCTTAGTGCTGTGTAGGTGGGTTGTGTTTAATTCAGTGTAGGTGGGTTGTGCTTAGTGCTGTGTAGGTGGGTTGTGTTTAGTGCTGTGTAGGTGGGTTGTGTTTAGTTCTATGTAGGTGGGTTGTGCTTAATGCTGTGTAGGTGGGTTGTGTTTAGTGCTGTGTAGGTGGGTTGTGCTTAATGCTGTGTAGGTGGGTTGTGCTTAGTACTGTGTAGGTGGGTTGTGCTTAGTGCTGTGTAGGTGGGTTGTGTTTAGTGCTGTGTAGGTGGGTTGTGCTTAATGCTGTGTAGGTGGGTTGTGCTTAGTACTGTGTAGGTGGGTTGTGCTTAGTGCTGTGTAGGTGGGTTGTGTTTAGTGCTGTGTAGGTGGGTTGTGCTTAGTACTGTGTAGGTGGGTTGTGCTTAATGCTGTGTAGGTGGGTTGTGTTTAGTGCTGTGTAGGTGGGTTGTGTTTAGTTCTGTGTAGGTGGGTTGTGCTTAATGCTGTGTAGGTGGGTTGTGCTTAGTGCTGTGTAGGTGGGTTGTGCTTAATGCTGTGTAGGTGGGTTGTGCTTAGTACTGTGTAGGTGGGTTGTTCTTAGTGCTGTGTAGGTTGGTTGTGTTTAGTTCTGTGTAGGTGGGTTGTGCTTAATGCTGTGTAGGTGGGTTGTGCTTAGTGCTGTGTAGGTGGGTTGTGTTTAGTTCTGTGTAGGTGGGTTGTGCTTAATGCTGTGTAGGTGGGTTGTGCTTAGTGCTGTGTAGGTGGGTTGTGCTTAGTGTTGTGTAGGTGGGTTGTGCTTAGTGCTGCGTAGGTGGGTTGTGCTTAGTTCTGTGTAGGTGGGTTGTGTTTAGTTCTGTGTAGGTGGGTTGTGCTTAGTGCTGTGTAGGTGGGTTGTTCTTAGTGCTGTGTAGGTGGGTTGTGCTTAGTGCTGTGTAGGTGGGTTGTGCTTAGTGTTGTGTAGGTGGGTTGTGCTTAGTGCTGTGTAGGTGGGTTGTGCTTAGTGTTGTGTAGGTGGGTTGTGTTTAGTGTTGTGTAGGTGGGTTGTGTTTAGTTCTGTGTAGGTGGGTTGTGCTTAGTGTTGTGTAGGTGGGTTGTGTAGGTGGGTTGTGCTTAGTGCTGTGTAGGTGGGTTGTGCTTAGTTCTGTGTAGGTGGGATGGGCTTAGTGCTGTGTAGGTGGGTTGTGTAGGTGGGTTGTGTTTAGTTCTGTGTAGGTGGGTTGTGCTTAGTGTTGTGTAGGTGGGTTGTGCTTAGTGCTGTGTAGGTGGGTTGTGCTTAGTACTGTGTAGGTGGGTTGTGCTTAGTGCTGTGTAGGTGGGTTGTTCTTAGTGCTGTGTAGGTGGGTTGTGTTTAGTTCTGTGTAGGTGGGTTGTGCTTAGTGCTGTGTAGGTGGGTTGTGCTTAGTGTTGTGTAGGTGGGTTGTGCTTAGTACTGTGTAGGTGGGTTGTGCTTAGTGCTGTGTAGGTGGGTTGTTCTTAGTGCTGTGTAGGTGGGTTGTGTTTAGTTCTGTGTAGGTGGGTTGTGCTTAGTGCTGTGTAGGTGGGTTGTGCTTAGTGCTGTGTAGGTGGGTTGTTCTTAGTGTTGTGTAGGTGGGTTGTGTAGGTGGGTTGTGCTTAGTGTTGTGTAGGTGGGTTGTGTAGGTGGGTTGTGCTTAGTGTTGTGTAGGTGGGTTGTGTAGGTGGGTTGTGCTTAGTGTTGTGTAGGTGGGTTGTGCTTAGTGCTGTGTAGGTGGGTTGTGCTTAGTGCTGTGTAGGTGGGTTGTGCTTAGTGCTGTGTAGGTGGGTTGTGCTTAGTGCTGTGTAGGTGGGTTGTGCTTAGTGTTGTGTAGGTGGGTTGTGCTTAGTGCTGTGTAGGTGGGTTGTGCTTAGTGTTGTGTAGGTGGGTTGTGCTTAGTGCTGTGTAGGTGGGTTGTGCTTAGTGCTGTGTAGGTGGGTTGTGCTTAGTGCTGTGTAGGTGGGTTGTGCTTAGTGTTGTGTAGGTGGGTTGTGCTTAGTGCTGTGTAGGTGGGTTGTGTAGGTGGGTTGTGCTTAGTGTTGTGTAGGTGGGTTGTGCTTAGTGCTGTGTAGGTGGGTTGTGTAGGTGGGTTGTGCTTAGTGTTGTGTAGGTGGGTTGTGCTTAGTGCTGTGTAGGTGGGTTGTGTAGGTGGGTTGTGCTTAGTGCTGTGTAGGTGGGTTGTGCTTAGTGCTGTGTAGGTGGGTTGTGTAGGTGGGTTGTGCTGTGTAGGTAGTGTAGTGCTGTGTAGGTGGGTTGTGCTTAGTGCTGTGTAGGTGGGTTGTGCTTAGTGCTGTGTAGGTGGGTTGTGCTTAGTGTTGTGTAGGTGGGTTGTGCTTAGTGCTGTGTAGGTGGGTTGTGCTTAGTGCTGTGTAGGTGGGTTGTGCTTAGTGTTGTGTAGGTGGGTTGTGCTTAGTGCTGTGTAGGTGGGTTGTGCTTAGTGCTGTGTAGGTGGGTTGTGTAGGTGGGTTGTGCTTAGTGCTGTGTAGGTGGGTTGTGCTTAGTGCTGTGTAGGTGGGTTGTGCTTAGTGCTGTGTAGGTGGGTTGTGCTTAGTGCTGTGTAGGTGGGTTGTGCTTAGTGCTGTGTAGGTGGGTTGTGCTTAGTGTTGTGTAGGTGGGTTGTGCTTAGTGTTGTGTAAGTGGGTTGTGCATAGTGCTGTGTAGGTGGGTTGTGCTTAGTGCTGTGTAGGTGGGATGGGCTTAGTGCTGTGTAGGTGGGTTGTGCTTAGTTCTGTGTAGGTGGGATGGGCTTAGTGCTGTGTAGGTGGGATGGGCTTAGTGCTGTGTAGGTGGGTTGTGCTTAGTGCTGTGTAGGTGGGTTGTGCTTAGTGCTGTGTAGGTGGGTTGTGCTTAGTTCTGTGTAGGTGGGATGGGCTTAGTGCTGTGTAGGTGGGATGGGCTTAGTGCTGTGTAGGTGGGTTGTGCTTAGTGTTGTGTAGGTGGGTTGTGCTTAGTGCTGTGTAGGTGGGTTGTGCTTAGTTCTGTGTAGGTGGGATGGGCTTAGTGCTGTGTAGGTGGGTTGTGCTTAGTGCTGTGTAGGTGGGTTGTGTTTAGTTCTGTGTAGGTGGGTTGTGCTTAGTGCTGTGTAGGTGGGTTGTTTAGTTCTGTGTAGGTGGGTTGTGCTTAGTTCTGTGTAGGTGGGTTGTGCTTAGTGCTGTGTAGGTGGGTTGTGCTTAGTGCTGTGTAGGTGGGTTGTGCTTAGTGCTGTGTAGGTGGGTTGTATTTAGTTCTGTGTAGGTGGGTTTGGCTTAGTGCTGTGTAGGTGGGTTGTGCTTAGTGCTGTGTAGGTGGGTTGTGCTTAGTGTTGTGTAGGTGGGTTGTGCTTAGTGCTGTGTAGGTGGGTTGTGCTTAGTGCTGTGTAGGTGGGTTGTGCTTAGTGCTGTGTAGGTGGGTTGTATTTAGTTCTGTGTAGGTGGGTTGGGCTTAGTGGTGTGTAGGTGGGTTGTGCTTAGTGCTGTGTAGGTGGGTTGTGCTTAGTGCTGTGTAGGTGGGTTGTGCTTAGTGTTATGTAGGTGGGTTGTGCTTAGTGCTGTGTAGGTGGGTTGTGCTTAGTGCTGTGTAGGTGGGTTGTGCTTAGTGCTGTGTAGGTGGGTTGTGCTTAGTGCTGTGTAGGTGGGTTGTGCTTAGTGCTGTGTAGGTGGGTTGTGCTTAGTGCTGTGTAGGTGGGTTGTGCTTAGTGCTGTGTAGGTGGGTTGTGCTTAGTGCTGTGTAGGTGGGTTGTGCTTAGTGTTATGTAGGTGGGTTGTGCTTAGTGTTGTGTAGGTGGGTTGTGCTTAGTGCTGTGTAGGTGGGTTGTGCTTAGTTCTGTGTAGGTGGGTTGTGTAGGTGGGTTGTGCTTAGTACTGTGTAGGTGGGTTGTGTAGGTGGGTTGTGCTTAGTACTGTGTAGGTGGGTTGTGCTTAGTACTGTGTAGGTGGGTTGTGCTTAGTTCTGTGTAGGTGGGTTGTGCTTAGTGCTGTGTAGGTGGGTTGTGCTTAGTGCTGTGTAGGTGGGTTGTGCTTAGTGCTGTGTAGGTGGGTTGTGCTTAGTGCTGTGTGGGTGGGTTGTGCTTAGTGCTGAGTAGGTGGGTTGTGCTTAGGGTTGTATAGGTGGGTTGTGCTTAGGGTTGTGTAGGTGGGTTGTGCTTAGTACTGCGTAGGTGGGTTGTGCTTAGTACTGTGTAGGTGGGTTGTGCTTAGTTCTGTGTAGGTGGGTTGTGCTTAGTGCTGTGTAGGTGGGTTGTGCTTAGTGCTGTGTAGGTGGGTTGTGCTTATTTCTGTGTAGGTGGGTTGTGCTTAGTGCTGTGTGGGTGGGTTGTGCTTAGTGCTGAGTAGGTGGGTTGTGCTTAGGGTTGTATAGGTGGGTTGTGCTTAGGGTTGTGTAGGTGGGTTGTGCTTAGTACTGCGTAGGTGGGTTGTGCTTAGTACTGTGTAGGTGGGTTGTGCTTAGTTCTGTGTAGGTGGGTTGTGCTTAGTGCTGTGTAGGTGGGTTGTGCTTAGTGCTGTGTAGGTGGGTTGTGCTTAGTTCTGTGTAGGTGGGTTGTGCTTAGTTCTGTGTAGGTGGGTTTTGTAGGTGGGTTGTGCTTAGTACTGTGTAGGTGGGTTGTGTAGGTGGATTGTGCTTAGTACTGTGTAGGTGGGTTGTGCTTAGTGTTGTGTAGGTGGGTTGTGCTTAGTTCTGTGTAGGTGGTTTGTGCTTAGTTCTGTGTAGGTGGGTTGTGCTTAGTTCTGTGTTGGTGGGTTGTTCTTAGTGCTGTGTAGGTGGGTTGTGCTTAGTTCTGTGTAGGTGGTTTGTGCTTAGTTCTGTGTAGGTGGGTTGTGCTTAGTGCTGTGTAGGTGGGTTGTGCTTAGTTCTGTGTAGGTGGTTTGTGCTTAGTTCTGTGTAGGTGGGTTGTGCTTAGTTCTGTGTTGGTGGGTTGTTCTTAGTGCTGTGTAGGTGGGTTGTGCTTAGTTCTGTGTAGGTGGTTTGTGCTTAGTTCTGTGTAGGTGGGTTGTGCTTAGTTCTGTGTAGGTGGGTTGTGCTTAGTTCTGTGTAGGTGGTTTGTGCTTAGTTCTGTGTAGGTGGGTTGTGCTTAGTTCTGTGTAGGTGGGTTGTGCTTAGTTCTGTGTAGGTGGGTTGTGCTTAGTACTGTGTAGGTGGGTTGTGTAGGTGGGTTGTGCTTAGTACTGTGTAGGTGGGTTGTGCTTAGTGCTGTGTAGGTGGGTTGTGCTTAGTGTTGTGTAGGTGGGTTGTGCTTAGTGCTGTGTAGGTGGGTTGTGCTTAGTACTGTGTAGGTGGGTTGTGTAGGTGGGTTGTGCTTAGTGCTGTGTAGGTGGATTGTGTAGGTGGGTTGTGCTTAGTGCTGTGTTGGTGGGTTGTGCTTAGTACTGTGTAGGTGGGTTGTGTAGGTGGGTTGTGCTTAGTACTGTGTAGGTGGGTTGTGCTTAGTACTGTGTAGGTGGGTTGTGCTTAGTTCTGTTTAGGTGGGTTGTGCTTAGTTCTGTGTAGGTGGGTTGTGCTTAGTTCTGTGTAGGTGGGTTGTGCTTAGTTCTGTGTAGGTGGGTTGTGCTTAATTCTGTGTAGGTGGGTTGTGCTTAGTACTGTGTAGGTGGGTTGTGCTTAGTACCGTGTAGGTGGGTTGTGCTTAGTACCGTGTAGGTGGGTTGTGCTTAGTACCGTGTAGGTGGGTTGTGCTTAGTACCGTGTAGGTGGGTTGTGCTTAGCTCTGTGTAGGTGGGTTGTGCTTAGTGCTGTGTAGGTGGGTTGTGCTTAGTGCTGTGTAGGTGGGTTGTGCTTAGTGCTGTGTAGGTGGGTTGTGCTTAGTTCTGTGTAGGTGGTTTGTGCTTAGTTCTGTGTAGGTGGGTTGTGCTTAGTTCTGTGTTGGTGGGTTGTTCTTAGTGCTGTGTAGGTGGGTTGTGCTTAGTTCTGTGTAGGTGGTTTGTGCTTAGTTCTGTGTAGGTGGGTTGTGCTTAGTTCTGTGTAGGTGGGTTGTGCTTAGTTCTGTGTAGGTGGGTTGTGCTTAGTTCTGTGTAGGTGGGTTGTGTAGGTGGGTTGTGCGTCAACAACCACAACGTTGTTGTGCCTCTTGACCATATAAGGACTGAAACCTGCTAAAATGCCTTACAGGACCAAGTTGGTCCGTCAGTACAAGGCTCCTTGTTATACAACCCGTTCTCGCAGTTGCTTTCTGTCAATATTGGCATATTTAATAAGTGCATATGTGACATACTAATTGATTGTGAATATTTTAGTTTACCTTGAAAAGCTTCATAGAAAACACCGACCTCACCTAACCTTCTTAGTATGTTAAGATAAGCATCTTATTGCTTCTTATTTACAATTATTACTTAACCTATCAACGGTATAGGTTAAGTAATAATTGTAATTAAGAAGCAATAAGATGCTTATCTTAACATACTAAGAAGGTTAGATAAGGTAGGTGTTTTCTATGAAACGTTTCAAGGTTAACTAAAATATTCACAATCAATTAGTATGTCACATATGCACTTATTAAATAAGCCAATATTGACTAAAAGCAACTGCGAGAACGGGTTGTGTTGTATGTCCTGCTGAACACAGCAGGTGCCAGCCAGCCTCGCTCGCCTCACCCCTCTCACACACTCCTACATGCACACACAGTTCTGTGTAGGTGGGTTGTGCTTAGTTCTGTGTAGGTGGGTTGTGTAGGTGGGTTGTGCTTAGTTCTGTGTAGGTGGGTTGTGTAGGCGAGTTGTGCTTAGTTCTGTGTAGGTGGGTTGTGCTTAGTTCTGTGTAGGTGGGTTGTTCTTAGTTCTGTGTAGGTGGGTTGTGTAGGTGGGTTGTGCTTAGTTCTGTGTAGGTGGGTTGTTTTCACCTAACAGTGGGGCAGTAGTAGGCAGTAGGACAAGACTATGTAAGATATGTAAGACTTACATATCATATACTTACATATAAGATATGCAAGACTTACAAGATATGTAAGTAGGCAGTAGGACGGCGGTCAGTGAACAAGGGTAGGACGTGCAGTCCGCGAATTACTTCAATATTCTCGGGATATTTACGTACCAGTGAGCCCAAAACATAGTTTTTGGTCATATGAAAGGTACAGCAACGCAGTGATAACGCAACATAGTGAATTCTTATAACGTTTGATAAGAAAAAAATTGAAAAAGAACGGGATTGTGGCAAGACGGTGGCACCAGAGGCTGCGAACGGAAGAGTTTGGACCACCACGTGGGAGGACCTCTGGCGGGGAAGTCAACAACAATATCGGACATCGCTTCATAAATCACCTAATTGTGCTGTGGGATGCTTACTCGGAGGTGAGTGCCTCTCAAAGTCAGTCATATAAGGTGTACAGTGTTTTTTTTATATAGTAATTAGCTTTGAACATAAGTTAATTAAAATACGAAAAAGTAGCTCAAGAGCCTCAGCTTGGTACCAGCTTCTCACACCTGTGTGTTACATTACACCGCCACTGACTAGACCTACCCCCCCCTCCTCCTCACCACAACAAGCCAGTGTAAACACACACACACACACACACACACACACACATGCACGCACGCACACACTGGTGACCGCTCACCCTCACCCACCCTCACCCCTCACGGTCCCACGCCTTACACTGCCCCAAGACACCCCCCCCTACCCCTACCCCTATACACAAACACCCCCGCACTCAACACACACACACACACACACACACACACACACACACACACACACACACACACACACACACACACACACACACACACACACACACACGCACGCTCGCGCGCGCACACACACACACGCACGCTCGCGCGCGCACACACACACACGCACGCTCGCGCGCGCACACACACACGCACACACACACAACCTCTCTCTGTACCCTCCCGCACTAACCCACCCCCACACACCCTCTCCATCCCCCTCCCTCACTTCCACCTTCCACCTCTCCCCATATACTCACACACCTCTCTCTCTCTCTCTCCCTCCCTCCCTCCCCCTTTCTCTCCCTCTCCCCCTCTCTCTCCCTCCCCCCTCTCTCTCCCCCTCCCCCCTCTCTCTCCCCCTCCCCCCCTCTCTCTCCCCCTCCCCCCTCTCTCTCCCCCTCCCCCTCTCTCTCTCCCCCTCCCCCTCTCTCTCTCCCCCTCTCTCTCTCTCCCCCCTCTCTCTCTCCCCCTCCCCCTCTCTCTCCCTCACCCCCTCTCTCCCTCCCCTCTCTCCCTCCCCTCTCTCTCTCCCTCCCCTCTCTCTCTCCCTCCCCTCTCTCGCTCCCACCCCTCTCTCTCTCTTCCTCCCCCCCTCTCTCTCGATCCCTCCCCCCCTCTCTCTGTCTCTGTCTCTGTCTCTGTCTCTCTCTCTCTCTCTCTCTCTCTCTCTCTCTCTCTCTCTCTCTCTCTCTCTCTCTCTCTCTCTCTCTCTCTCTCTCTCTCTCTCTCACACACACACTCATAGGGAAATCATGGAAGGGAGACGAACTCTGACTGCCAAACGCAGGACATTCACAACTGGAACAAACACAGAGGATGGGATGGAACAGGAAGCCTGGATGAAGGAAGTACTCCAGCAAATGAAGAATGAATTCAGTGAAGGACTGAGGGTAATGAGGGAGACAGTAGCCAACCTGCAAGATGATTTAAGGGCAGCAAAGGAGGAGATAAGATACCTAAAGGAGACTCTTCCACAATACCAGGCACAAACCGTACCCCAGGGAGATGGGAATGCTACTGTGGAGGGGACCACCACAACCCAGATCTCATTTGCTGAAATGCTTAAAAAGAGCCCTGAAGCTAGGTCTGCGGTTAAGGAAGTTGCCATGGAAGTGGCTTCCTCTCAGGAAGCAGCTAGATGTACTAGCCGGCTGATAGAGAGAAATAGAGCAGTAGTAGTAGCAGGCATTAAAGAACAAACAGGGACCAGACCAAAGGAGCGGAGAGACAAGGACAAAAACATGATTAAAGAGATCCTTAAAGAGGTAAGGATGGAGGGAGCTGAGCGAAATGTTGAAAAGGTTTTCAGGCTTGGAAAGTACAACAAGGACAGAGACCGAATGATAGAGGTGGTTTTCATGAGCGAAATCGCGAAAGAGGAACTGCTAGCAAGGAAGTGTTGTCTAAAAGGTGTAGAGAAGTTCAAGAAAATATTCCTGCAGAGGGATATGACAAGGGAAGAGAGAATACGGACAGCAGACGCGAGGAAGGAGCGCAGGGAGAGAGAAGGAAATCAGAGTACCACAACCCAGAACCCTACAATCCCAGAGGGAAGTGGAGAACCCTCCTCAAACAGTGCAACAGCCACAGGGATTGGGGCACCACCCCCACATTCTACCCAACCCGCCCCATCCCCTGTCAGCCCCCCCATTAAGTACCCACCTAGGGCACCCTCCCCCCACCCACCCCCCTCCCCCCACCCACCCCCCTCCCCCCACCCACCCCCTCCCCCCACTCACCCCCCCTTCTCCCCCTCACCCCTCTCCCCAGGACCTCCCTTCTCTCCCATCCCCCATGCCCTCCCTTCTCCCACACGCCTTCCCGTCTCTCCCACCCCCATGCCCTCCCTTCCCCCCCTCCCCCCTAAGCCCCCCACTCTCCCCCACCCCACCTAAGTCTTCCCCTCTCCCCCACTCCCCTAAACCCTCCCCTCTTCCTCACCCACCTAAGCCCTACCTTTTCCCCCAAGCCCCACAAGCCCTCCACCCTTTTCTCTCCCCCCAAGCCCCCCCATCTCCCCTATCCCCCACAGCCTCTCCTCCCCCCATGCTTCCCCAACCCTCCCTCTCTTACCCACCTCCTGTACCCTCCCCCTCTTATCCACCCCCTGTACCCTCCCCCTCTTATCCACCCCCTGTACCCTCCCCCTCTCCCCCACCACCCCAAACCCTCCCTCCTCCACCAATCCCCCCGTGCCAGGTCCCCCCAGCTCCCACTCACCCCAGATCGCAAAGGTCCCCCCCAGAAAAGCAGAAGAGAGTCAGTTTCAGGGTGATGTACTCGAACATAGATGGGATCACAAGCAAGACAAGTGAACTAAGGGAAAGAGCACAAGAAGTTAACCCAGATGTAATCGGACTCACTGAAACAAAACTCTCTGGAATCATAACGAATGCCGTGTTTCCCCAGGAGTATACAGTAATAAGGAAAGAGAGGGAAGGTAGGGGAGGAGGCGGAGTGGCCCTACTCATGAGAAGGGAATGGAGTTTTAAGGAGATGGCCATCCCGGGCTGTGAGGAGTTCAGAGACTACATAGCAGGCACCATAACAATGGGAGGACCAAGAATAGTAGTAGCAGTAATATACAACCCTCCACCAAATGACAGGAGACCCAGTCAAGAGTATGAAAACAACAACAAGGCAGTTAACACTATAATTGAGAGGGCAGCCTCTGCTGCCTGTAGAAATAGATCCCACCTGCTCATCATGGGCGACTTCAATCACGGAAAGATTGACTGGGAGAACAAGGAACCGCATGGAGGCGAGGATACGTGGAGAGCCAAACTATTGGAGGTGGTGACAAGCAACTTTTTAACCCAGCATGTCGGAGAACCCACAAGGATGCGAGGCAATGACGAACCAGCGAGACTCGACCTAGTCTTCACTCTGAACGACTCCGACATAAGAGAAATCGGTTTTGAGGACCCAGTAGGAATGAGCGACCACAGTGTACTGGTGTTTGAGTACTTGATTGAAGAAGGGTTATTGAACTCGAGGAGGGATACCGAAACCAAAAGGTTAGCATACCGAAAGGGAAACTATGAGGGGATAAGAAAATTCCTAACAGATATAGCATGGGAAACAGAGCTCAGGGGAAAGACGGCCCAAGATATGATGGATTACATCACGCAGAAGTGCAAGGAAAGGAAGTGCAAACAAGTTTGTCCCAGTCCAAAAGGAAAACAGAGAAATGAAGATGAGAAACCCATGGTTTAATCAAAGATGTAGGCTAGCTAAGCAGCAAAGTAAAAGGGCATGGAGAAACTATAGGAATAACAGGACACTGGAGAGCAGAGAAAGATACCAGAATGCCAGGAATGAATATGTCAGGATGAGAAGAGAGGCAGAAAGACAATACGAAAATGACATCGCAAGCAAGGCAAAGACTCAGCCTAAATTGTTGCATAGCCACATTAGGAGAAAAACAACAGTAAAGGAACAGGTTATGAGATTAAGGATAGGGGCGGAAGGATTCACTACAAATGACAAGGAAGTGTGTGAGGAATTGAATAAGAAATTCCAGGAGGTCTTTACCTTAGAGCAAGGAGAAATTCCAGAGGTAAGTGAGGGAATAGCTAACCAGGAACCACTGGAAGAGTTTGAGATTACCAGTGGGGAAGTAAGGAAGTGTTTACTAGAGTTGGACGTGACGAAGGCTATAGGCCCAGATGGAATCTCCCCTTGGGTTCTAAAGGAAGGAGCAAGAGAACTGAGCCTACCACTCTCCATAGTGTATAACAAATCACTGGCAACAGGGGAACTGCCAGATATTTGGAAAGCAGCTAACGTAGTCCCGATATACAAGAAAGGGGATAGACAGGAGGCACTGAACTACAGGCCAGTGTCCCTAACCTGCATACCATGCAAGCTGATGGAGAAGATTGTGCGAAAAAAACTAGTGGAGCATCTGGAGCGAAGGAACTTTGTAACACAGCATCAACATGGGTTCAGGGATGGCAGGTCCTGCCTCACAGAGTTACTTGAATTCTACGACCAGGCAACAAAAATAAGGCAAGAAAGAGAAGGGTGGGCAGACTGCATATTTTTGGAATGTCAGAAAGCCTTTGATACAGTGCCACACAAGAGGCTAGTGCGAAAGTTGGAGATGCAGGCTGGAGTGAGAGGGAAGGTACTCCGGTGGATAGAGGAGTACCTAAGCAACAGGAGACAACGAGTCTGTGTGAGGGGTGAGGTCTCAGATTGGCGAGACGTCACAAGTGGAGTCCCGCAGGGGTCAGTCCTTGGACCTATACTGTTTCTGGTATATGTAAATGATCTCCCAGAGGGTATAGATTCGTTCCTCTCAATGTTTGCCGACGATGCAAAAATTATGAGGAGGATTGAAACAGAGGATGATAGTAGGAGGCTACAAGATGACCTGGATAGACTGAGTGAATGGTCCAACAAATGGCTGTTGAAGTTCAACCCGAGTAAATGCAAAGTAATGAAACTAGGCAGTGGAAACAGGAGGCCAGGCACAGGATACAGAATAGGAGATGAAGTACTTAATGAAACAGACAGAGAGAAAGATCTAGGAGTTGATATCACACCAAACCTGTCTCCTGAAGCCCACATAAAGAGAATAACGTCTGCGGCATATGCGAGGCTGGCTAACATCAGAACGGCGTTCAGGAACCTGAGTAAGGAATCATTCAGAATCTTGTACACCACATATGTAAGACCAATCCTGGAGTATGCGGCCCCAGCATGGAGCCCGTACCTTGTCAAGCACAAGACGAAGCTGGAAAAAGTCCAAAGGTATGCTACTAGACTAGTCCCAGAACTAAGAGGCATGAGTTATGAGGAAAGGCTGCGGGAAATGCACCTTACGACACTGGAAGACAGAAGAGTAAGGGGGGACATGATCACAACCTACAAAATCCTCAGGGGAATCGACCGGGTAAACAAGGATGAACTATTCAACACTGGTGGGACGCGAACAAGGGGACACAGGTGGAAGCTGAGTACCCAAATGAGCCACAGAGACGTTAGAAAGAACTTTTTCAGTGTCAGAGTAGTTAGTAAATGGAATGCATTAGGAAGTGATGTGGTGGAGGCTGACTCCATACACAGTTTCAAATGTAGATATGATAGAGCCCAATAGGCTCAGGAATCTGTACACCAGTTGATTGACGGTTGAGAGGCGGGACCAAAGAGCCAGAGCTCAACCCCCGCAAGCACAATTAGGTGAGTACACACTCATGCGCACACGACACACACACACACTACTACTCACTAATATAACATGGAACAAGGTAATACATTTGCACTGTTACACAGTTATGAAAATAATAGATTAGGCTACCGCCCTCAGACTCTATGAAGAATCTGAGGCAACAGAGGTCCGAGGGCGCCGGAACAGCTCAGAAGATAATGCCTTTCATTCTACTTAACTGCATCTTTTCATGCTTCTGAGTTTCACCTCTTCTTGGTTGTCTGACTCTACGCTTTCACATTGCTGTCATCTCTGACAGAGGAAGGTGACATAAGACCTGGTGGAATGGAGATGGTGACTGGTCGTCCCGTGACGTGAATAGTGAACGATCCGTTGCTGGTATGTAGAATACTTAGAGGAACAGGAGGTTGTCCTGGTAGATTAGCAATTGTTATTTTGCATGGCGTTGGAGATTTCTTGGACTTGTAATCCTGGGGTGGTAGAGTTGTCAGAGACATTTATGATATTGACAGTCATCTGAACGGGGTGAGAATAGCTTGAGCTACCTCATCTCTTTGTGTGTATTTTACCTCAATAAACTTACTTCAATTTCACAGTCATCTGATGATGAATGGGTATCTTCATCCTCATCGTCAACAGGTATAGCTGTGGCATCTGTGATCTGGACGGGAGCTGCAGCTATCGAGGTTGCAAGAGCAACATGTAGTGCCGTCATCGTCAATGGCGATTCTGTCTGGGTGGCTGCATTCACCAGGGCCTTATCCGGCACGTTCACAGGCGGCATGGTGTTGGTCTTCAGAAGATTATTGACTGTGGATGAACAGCCTGTGGCCTTCTATTGCGGCCCTGTCAGCGTGTGCTAGTATAACCTGGGTATGGACGGAGTTGGTCGCTGGTGCTTCAGACCTTGGAGGGTTCGACTTTAATGGCAGGCGATTGTGACCTGTCCATTCACACAGCTGTTGTCGCTTGATGGGTGCAGGTAGGCTCGGGAACCGTTCTCAGCTTAGGTCAATGTTGTCAGCAGTTGGCTTTGAGTGGACGCGGTTTAATTTCACGTGTTCTTCATTTTTGTACATCTTCCTTCCTTTTTGGAGCAAAGGTGGGAGGTGGCGGTGTGTTGTCCACCACAGAGGGTGCAGGTTTTGGTGTTCCTTCTCGCTGTGTGTGCCTGAACATGTGCTGCATCTCGCTACAACTTCTGGGCATTTGTTTGTGAAGTTGTGTGAGATTTAATTTAATTTAATAGTGTCTTTGCTGGCAAGGAGTAGTTGACTAGTTCTCCTGCCAGGCGGACGAAGCCGTCGACCACATGTTGGAGGTCCCCCCTCTCCGTCGACTCCAGCACGCCGTACTTAAAGCACTGTTTTATGTTGTAGTGTTTTCATAGAGATCAGGGATGGAGAGGAAGTAATGCCGAAGCATCTGAATCCTCGTTGAGCCACTTTCTGCGAGGCTGTTGCAAACGATATTTTCAGTGTAGGGCGAGTGTTGTCAACATTTCTGATTACTTGTGTCCAAGTGGCGGTTAAAGAGGGATTTTACTCATTTACCTGGAGAATAATATCTTCAGCTTTTTCCGCTGTCCAGCGGTTCAGCCTGATGACAAAAATTGTTCTGTTGGCCGTGTATTGTCTTGGTGGTATTGGCAAGGAGTTACAAAATGAAATTAGGACTACTACTGAGTATTTACAAGGCCGGGAGTATGACTCTTACTGCCGGGAGAGGAGAATAATATCTAGTCACCATAACAGTGTGTGCGCTCCTGCGGGAGTCCGGAGCTGGTGGAACCTGTCCTCTTAAAAATAACGTCGCTTTCGGCCGTTTGCCCGTATGGCCGAATATGGACGTAATTTGAAAATGAAAAAAAATGAATATAAATTTGGGATTTTTTTTCAACAACAGTAAGTTAAGGGTCCTCTGATAGGTTATGTGGGCAGGAAATTCTCATAAAGTTTCAAAACGGTATGAAAAACGTTAATGGAAAGAATCCACTTCTAAGCTTGCCGAGTAAGCCGGACGACTCAAACAGAAAAACGGAACAGTACGTCACTTTTGTGAGTAGATTTCATTTCAAATTACATCCAAATTTGGCCATAGCTTGCATACGAGCCAAAAGTGACGTTATTTTTAAGAGGACGGGTTGCGGAGCTACCAGTGAGAAATAACCGGCGAGTGTCTCCATGGAGGAAACTATGAGGAGAAATCTCCAAGCCATTACGACTGTATAGCATGCGAACGGGGACTGAGCCGACCTCATCTCTGCCTACAGCTACCACCAACACCACCTTACTACCGGAACTTTTACACCTCGCCGACACACTAGCGGACAACGACGTCAGCCTATACGTCCACACCATCAACCGGCTGCTCGTACCCGGTGACGGTCCTCGGTGACTTCCCAGCTCCTCCAGCTGCTGCCGGCCCCACCACCAGTCCGGAAACAGGGACGCCACCTACCACTGGCTGTCCTTGCTAGCATCGACATCACCACATCCGAAGACGACGATGGACTACCCGTAACTCCGACAACTGACTTCAGGAGGCGCTCCAGAGCCGACATCGACGTTGACGAGGATGGCCTTGCGACCGACGAAGACGAGGAAGATAAAAGGATCGCCTATGTTCTCTGCGGCAAGTTCAATTCGCCCAGCGAATTCAATGGCAACGCCAACACCAGACGACAACTGGCCCATAAATGTAACTGGATAATGAGCATGAAGGACGTCAACAAACACCCCCATGTATGTCCACGCCTCCTCCATGAACTCCTACACTGACTTCGCCACACTGAAGACAGAGTACCGCTACCCGGAATTCCACCGCAAATTCCCAGACGGACAAATAGAATTCCTGGAAAAGGACCCAAGAATGAGGTGATTTGATAAAATACTATGCCCAAGATTACCATCAGAGTGCCGGTGGGCTGATGGGGAAAATAGCCTCGGCTACCATCAGCTTTTGTCCGGTCGTGATGGTCGAGTGGATAAGATGCCCTGTACACCAGTTGCATAGTGCTTCTGGCAGTATGGGTTCAAGTCACTTCTGGGGTGTGAGTTTTCAGTTGCATACGCCGTGTGGGGGCTTAGTGGGCGGCTGCCGGAGTGTGATGCTCCTTGGGACAGTCCTCTGTCCTTTTCTAGCCTTGTGCTCCTGCTGCCGTCCTCTCCAATTCTGCTGGGCATCTTTTCCTTTTCCTTCTGTTTCGTTTTTCTCCCCCCTCTTCTCCTATCTGCTTGCCGTTTCCTGCCGACCTTTTGCTCGTTCTGGTTCTTCCCTTGGACTTCTTCTATTTTGACGCCCGGGTGCTTGAGGAGGCATACTCTTGCACCCGTAGAACTGCAGTACCCGACGTCGAGAGCGAGGGGAACCTTTTATTGTCAATCCCCCTTTCGTCACTGAACCCGATCTCGACGGACTGTCGGTTTCTTAAGGTGGCGTTTGTGGGGCGTATACTCACGACGCACCCCTAGGAGGCCCCGGCAAGATCGGCGATAGCTTCTTGTTGGGTGTCCTGCCTCTAATTGTGGCTCCGTGGTGGGTGTGGGGGCACATTCGTGAATGAATTCTTATTTTCGTCATGATGATAAACCCTGTTTCGGCTGCTTCTGGTTTACCTTCTCAGGCTCGTGGGGTGGGCGACCAAGCCCCCGAGTCGGTCCGTATTGGAAGACCGGGCTCTGTAGCCTCCGCTGCATTGGGCCCCGACCTTGCTCCTCCTTTGGCCTCTCTGACTCCTTCCCCTGGCTCCCCTCCCTCCTCTGTGGTTGGGTCGAGCCCCAAGCCCCCAGTGGTGACTACCTCGTCCCCTGGCGCGGCTCCTTCTCTAGTTGTAACTACTGCGCCTTTTAACCCCTCTCTCTCTAGGGGTTCTCACCGCCGTCCTCGTCACGGCCGCCCTCGCTCGATTCCTTCCAGTTCTGCTACTTATCAAGCCTTGTTTGGTCCCGCTTCGTGACCAAATATTTCCGCCAAATATTTTGATCTCCTCCCTCTTGATTCTGCGCCTCCTGACGATTTCTCCCTCCATCGACATCTCGTTGATTCCGTGGATGCCTCCATTACTTTCAACCCCACTCGTCTCGGTACACGTGTCGTTGCTGCTCCTTCTCAGGATGCTGCTTCCCGCTTGGCTGCCTTATCCTGCCTTGGTGACCCCTGTTCGGGTCTCGAAGAACGCTCAGTTGAATGCCAGTGTTGGCACTATTTTGCTCCCGCCCCATGTTGCGACCGGTGTTCGGGACCTGCGCGACTGCCACGACGATATTCGACATATCCTTGCTGCCCAGGGCCATTCTATTCTCCAGGTGGACACGTTTACTCGTCCCCCTCGTGGTAGTCGTCGTCAACCCCTCCGGGTTGTGAAGATTACCTTTGATGGTAGGACCCTTCCACCCTCTGTCATTCTTGCTGGTGCCAGGTGCTCTGTCCAGGAGTACATTCCTTCTCCTCGGCTCTGCAACAAGTGCTGGAGGTTTGGGCATGGTGCCCTCCGCTGCTCCGGGACTGTCTCTCTCCGTCCTTTGTGTGGTGGCGAAGGTCACTCTAAGTCGGAGTGCACTTCTCCCCAGGCTCGTTGCCTCAACTGCGGTGAGGCCCATCCTACCTTCTCCCGTGCGTGTGTCTATTACAAGCTTGAGGCAGCCGTCCTCAACTTGAAGCACCGGGAGCGTTTATCTTTTCCTGAGGCGAGACGCCAGGTTCGCCGGCTCCCGCCTTATGCTAATATCTCTTATGCTCGCGTGTTGCGCTCTTCCTCTCCTCGTCCTTCCCGCCTTCCTCAGACTCACAACCGTTTCCGGGCCTTGGACCCTGATGCACCCACTGCCCCCTCCTTTGTTCCTTTGGGTTCTCTCCCGAAGGATCCTCCTCCTGGTCCTCTGTCTGGGGTTCCCCTTCCTTCTACCCAGTCTGTCGTGTCTCCTGTGTCTTCTTCCTCGTCCCCCTCCGATCCTCCTTCCCATCCTCTTCCTCCATCTATCGGCTCTCCCCACCGCCTGTCGGTGCGGGCGGATGTCCATCGCTCTCCTAACGGCCGTCGTGTGTGCTCTCGTTCGGCTTCTCCTGTTGAGACACTGGAATCCGTTGCCCGGTACGTAGGTGCTGGGACACCGGTCTCTTTAAGTCAGAAGCGTAAGCCTGCAACCCGTTCTCGCAAATTCGTAAAGTCAATATTGACTTATTAACTACGTGCATAGGTGATATACTAAACATAATAGATACCCTTAAAAACATTCATAGAAAACACCGACCTTACCTAACCTTGTTAGTATCTTAAGATAAGCATCTTATTGCTTCGTAATTACAATTATTACTTAACCTATACCTATTATAGGTTAGGTAATAATTGTAATTACGAAGCAATAAGATGCTTATCTTAACATACTAAGTAGGTTAGGTAAGGTCGGTGTTTTCTATGAATCTTTTTAAGGGTATCTATTATGTTAAGTATGTCACCTATGCACATATTTAATAAGTCACTATTGACTTATTAAATTTGCGAGAACGGGTTGAAGCCTGGCTCCTCTCCTTCCTCTTCCCCGGCGGGTAAGAAGGCTTCGCTTTCTTCCTCAGCTCCTACTTCTGGCTCTGTTGCTCCTTCCCCTCCCGTTTCAGTGATTGCGCCCCCTGTTCCTGCTATGGAGGTTTCTTTGGCCCCTGCTTCCCTTTCGGTTGCTGCTCTTGCTGGGGTGCGCTCCCCTCTTTCTACTCCCCCTCTTCCTGCTGCTGTCCTTGACTGCTCCTCTCCGTTGTCTCCTCCTCTTCCTCCTCCTCCTCCTCCTCCTCTGGACCCTGCCCGCCCGCCTCTGATCTGTTCTCCCGTTTCCTTCCCTCCGTCTTTACTCAGTTTACCCATGCCCCCTAACCCTGACTTTGCTGACCCTGATCCCGACCCTGATATTCTTTAACGTGCTCTGTTGCTCTTTCGCCTTTGTTTCTTCCTTGTTCTCTGTTTTTGTCCTTTCTCTTCTCGTCGTTGTCCATTCTTCAATGGAACGTTCGAGGTTATTACGCCAATTTCCTCGAACTCCAACTTCTGATTTCGCGGTTTTCGCCCCTTTGTGTCTGTCTCCAGGAGCCAATGCTTGGTGCTCGTCCTGGTCATTTTCGTGGCTATTCCTTTCTCTCCCCCCCCCCCAGCCATTGCTGGGGCTTCTAATTCTTCTGCTCTCTTGATTCGTGCTGATGTTCCCTTTGTTCCTTTGCTTTTTCCTTCGCCTCTCCATTGTTCTGCTGCTCGTATCTTTCTGGGGAAATGGTACACAGTTTGTTCCATTTATCTCCCCCCAAGTGTCCGGCTCTCTCTTCCTGATTTGAAACACCTCCTAGACTCCTTGCCGGAGCCTGTGCTCCTGCTGGGTGACTTCAATTGTCATCATTCTCTTTGGGGTGACGTTCTGACGAATACCCGGGGTCGCCTTCTTGAGCCGTTTCTCCTCTCTTCTTCCCTGTCTCTTCTGAATTCTGGTGAGCCCACTCATTTGGACTCTCGGACTCGCACCCTTTCTTGTCTTGATCTTTCTCTCTGCTCTTCTTCTCTTTACTTAGATTTCACGTGCGGGTTCTTGATGACCTCCATGGAAGTGATCATTTCCCCATCCTTGTTTCCTTTTTCTCTTTTCGCCCTTCCCTCTCTTTCCCTAGGTGGCAGTTTGCTAAGGCAGACTGGACCCTATTTACCCTCAGTGCTGCTCTCTCTGACCTCTCCCTTCTGCCTCTCTCTCGCGCTCTCCTCCTTTTTCATGACACTGTTTTCAACGCTGCCCTCCGCTCTATTCCTCGCTCTTCCTCTCGGGGTCCACGGAAGTGCGTTCCCTGGTGGAATGCAGACTGTGCTCGGGCTGTCCGCTGTAAGCGTGCAGCCTGGAAGAGGCACCGCCGTAGGCAGACGACCGATTCTTTTCTTTTCTTTCGGAAAGCGAGTGCGGTGGCCCGTAGGGCCATCCGTACGGCTAAACGTGAATGTTGGGCATCTTATGTCTCAACAATTACGTCCGAAACCCCTCTGGCCCAGATCTGGAAGCGTATCCGCAAGATAGCGGGTAAGTTCGTTCCCGATGTTTCACCGGTCCTTCACATCCATGATACTCTTGTGGCGGACCCGTTGCAGGTCGCTTCCGAACTGGGTTCCCACTTTTCTTCTGTTAGCTCTGGTCTTCATCTTCCCCAATCTTTCCTTCTTCGTAAACCTGTCCTTGAGTCTCGTCCTTTAGATTTCTGCACTCATCTTCAGCTTCCCTATAATGATCCCTTCTCTCTCTCTGAACTTCGTTCTGCCCTGGCCCTCTGCGGTTCTACGGCGGGCTCCGATGGTATTCATTATGAGATGCTTCGCCATCTCCCTCCGAGCACGTCTCAGTATTTACTGAGTCTGTATAATCGGATCTGGGAGTCGTCGTCAGTCCCTGAGGACTGGCTCGATGCCGTTGTCCTCCCTGTTCGCAAACCGGGGTCTCTGGGTACTTCCCCTAAGGACTTTCGCCCTATTGCTCTCACAAGTTGTCTGCAAACTCTTTGAACGTATGGTTAACGTTCGTCTGATGTGGTTCCTGGAACACCAACACCTCCTCTCCCCTTCTCAATTTGGTTTCCGCAAGTGCCGCAGCACGACAGATGTCCTGGTGAACTTGGAGGTCTATATTCGTACTGCTTTTGCTGCGAAGACCTCCGTTGTTGCCGTCCTTTTTGCCCTGGAAAAGGCTTACGACACCACTTGGCGTTATCATATCCTATCTCAACTTCATTCTTTTGGCCTTCGTGGTCATCTCCCTCTCTTTCTCCGCAGCTTCCTCTCTCGTCGTTCCTTTCGGGTGCGCCTTGGTACCGCTCTCTCTCCCTCTTTTCAGCAATACGAAGGTGTGCCCCAGGGTAGTGTTCTGAGCACTACTCTTTTTCTGGTTGCCCTCAATGGTCTTCTTTCCTCTCTTCCTTCTGGTGTCTTCTCCGCTCTCTATGTCGATGATCTTACCCTTTGTTGTCAGGGTGATGATTCGCCTCTCCTTCAACGCCGGCTTCAACTTGCAATTGATGCCGTGTCGTCTTGGGCCACAGATCATGGCTTCAAGTTCTCTACTTCTAAGACGTGTGCCATGACTTTTACGCGGAAACGGGTTGTTCTTCGTCCCTCTTTGTCACTTTATGGTCATCCCCTTGAATACAAAGATTCCGCGAAGCTTTTGGGGTTATTCCTTGACACTCGTTTGTCTTGGTCTCCCCATATCTCTTACCTCCGTGTTGAGTGCTCTAAGGCCCTTACCCTCCTTCGGGTCTTGTCCCATACTTCTTGGGGGGTAGATAGGCGCACTCTCCTTGCTTTACATTCCACTCTCGTCCTGTCTAAGCTCGATTATGGTTGCCCTGCTTACTCGTCTGCTTCTCCTTCTACTCTTCGCCGTCTTGATGCTTTGCACCATACTGGGTTGCGCCTCAGTTCTGGTGCCTTTCGTTCGACTCCCATCCTTAGCTTGTATGTTGACACTGGCTTCCTGTCTCTCCAGGACCGCCGTGATCGCTACTGTCTTCGCTATCTTGCGCGGTCCTTGCAACATCCTTCCTCTCGCCTCTGTCGTGCTTTAACTTTTGCCCCTCCTGCGGTTCCTGTTCCTCTTCACCACCTCCCTCATTCTGTCCGGTTATCTCGCCTGCAGGATTCTCTTTCCGTTCGTATTTCTGATGTTTCTCCTCGTGTTGTTCCTTCTTTGCCCCCGTGGAGGGTCCCTCTTCCGCGGTTTTGTACATCCTTGACCCGTATCACTAAAGCTTTTACCCCTCCTACGGTTCTAAAACGCCTTTTCCTCGAGCACTTTTCTTCTCACTCCCGCTCCGTTTCTGTCTTCACCGATGGGTCTAAGTCAGCAGACGGTGTTGGCTACTCTGTTGTTTTTCCTGATCGCACTTATATGTGTCGCTTGCCTCCGGAGATTAGCATCTTTACAGCGGAACTTTATGCTATTCTCTATGCTCTTCGTCTCCTGCTTTCTCGTTGTCAGTCTTCCTTTGTAGTTGTTGATGACTCTCGTAGTGCCCTCATGGCTCTCGGGTCCTTTAATCCGGTTCATCCAGTAGTTGTCGAGATCCAGCATTGGCTGTTTCTCGTTCACAGTAAATTTAAGTCGGTTGAGTTTTGTTGGGTTCCCAGCCATATTGGTGTGTCTTTAAATGAACGTGCGGATGCTGCCGCCAAGGAAGCTGTCCGCTCTTGTCCCATCTCTCGTAAAGGCATTCCGTATTCCGACTTTTACCCGGTTATCCATTCCTCAGTCCTTACCCGTTGGCAGGCTTCTTGGTTGTCTGTTACTGGTAACAAGCTACGTACTCTTAAATGTTGTGTTTCCTCGTGGCGGTCCTCCTTCCACCGTAACCGGCGGTGGGAAACAGCTCTGGCGAGGTTGCGTATTGGCCATACTCGCTTGACCCATGGTCACTTGATGGAGCGCCGCCCTGCTCCTTATTGTCCTAGTTGCATTGTCCCTCTTACGGTCGTGCATGTCCTTCTTGAATGTCCTGACTTCCAGGACGAGCGTGTGTCTTGCTTTCCGACCGCCCCTCGCGGTCACCTGTCCCTCGATAGAATTCTTGGTGACTCGGATACTTTTGATATCGTTCGCCTTATGCGTTTTTGTTCTCGTATTGGCATTCTTGGTGATATTTAGCGCCCTCTGATTATTTTGCGTATTTGATGGTGCTACATAGCCTTCCCGGTTTGGTGCCTTCTTTTGATAATTACTTACTTTCAGTTGTATAGATGCCTGGGGACCATTCAGGCTTGGTTGCATATATATATATATATATATATATATATATATATATATAGAACACGTTGTACTGAACGGGGGGGGGGGGGGGGGGAGAATAGCTTGAGCTACCTCATCCCTTTGTGTGTGTTTATACCTCAATAAACTTAATTCAGTTTTAACTATATTGCATTTGGAAGTGATCAGCATAAGGATTTGGGATGAAACGGGGGAAAGGAATGGTGCCCAACCACTTGAACGGTCGGGGATTGAACGCTGACCTGCATGAAGCGACACCATAATGTTATTAATGAACAATCTTCACTGGACTTAAGAATACTAGATAAATATGTGCAATATGGTGCACTTATTTGTTCATGTCCATTATTTTAAGTGTTTGACCATATGTGGATTTTTTGTAACTTTTTGTCCAGGAAGTGAAGGGTACATGATGAAGTTTTTGAGCATGTGAGCACATTGCATGAAAGTGTATTTTTGGGTCAATGTTGTTTTCAATTGCAATTTCGATTGTGAAATTGAAATAATTTGGAATTCATTTCAATTTCACAGCTCTTCCTCTTGAGTCACAGGATATAAGGTACTTTTTGGATATATTTGTTACAATAACTTCAGTGAATCTTAATGAGAGATACTCTTTGTTCAAGTTTAATTAACAAATTAAAATGTCAATTATATGTGTGTAGTTCTTCAGAATGGCGCCAGAGGCTGGACTGCGTCGGCCCGGTGCTTACCATGACTATCAAGTAGGAAGCCAAATTGGTCTATCACTTCTAATAAATTATACGACAAAAGAAACTAATTAGTTATTAAAGAATTAACATTGTTGATTCAGTTTCATAAATAGATAAAACCTTAAACTCTAAAGGAGTGAATAATATACTATAGTTTCTGCTTGACTCCGGAGGTGGACGCCATGACACGTTCTGGTCGGCTACATGGCCACGGACTCCAGCACACCTTCACTACGCAGCCAAAGTTTGACTATTTTGCTGCCGTCGTCACGACTACTAAATCAAGTCGTGCCCGCCTCACACGTCAACTACAGACAAGTGATACCCCTGCTTCAGTAGCCTAGCACAAGTGTTGTGGCCACAATGTGTGTGTGTGTGGAGGGAGGCACAGAGAGGTAGTTGACTGTGGATACGAAGCATGATAACACCAGTATCTCACGTAAGAACATACAATTAATATTCTCATTAACATTTGTGTGGGATTCTTTGAATAAATGTAATATAAATCCAATTTAATAGTGTGTTTGCCGGCAAGGAAGAGTTGACTCTAGTTCTCCTGCCTCGCGGACGAAGTCGGCGACCACATGTTGGGGGCCAGCCCTCTCCATTGACCACATATTGGGGGCCGCCCCTCTCCGTCGACCACATGTTGGGGGCCAGCCTTCTCCGTCGACCACATGTTGGGGGCCGCCTCTCTCCGTCGACCACATGGTGAGGGCCAGCTCTCTCCGTCGACCACATGTTGGGGGCCGCCCCTCTCCGTCGACCACATGTTGGGGCCGGCCCTCTGTGTCGACCACATGTTGGGGCCGGCCCTCTGCGTCGACCACATGTTGGGGCCGGCCCTCTGCGTCGACCACATGTTGGGGCCGGCCCTCTGCGTCGACCACATGTTGGGGGCCGCCCTCTCCATCGACCACATGTTGGGGGCCGCCCTCTCCATTGACCACATGTTGGGGGCCGGCCTCTCCGTCGACCACATGTTGGGGGCCGGCCTCTCCGTCGACCACATGTTGGGGGCCGCCCCTCTCCATCGACCATATGTTGGGGGCCGCCCTCTCCATCGACCACATGTTGGGGCCGCCCCTCTCTGTCGACCACATGTTGGGGGCCGCCCTCTCCGTCGACCACATGTTGGGGCCGCCCCTCTCCGTCGACTACATGTTGGGGCAGCCCCTCTCCGTCGACCACATGTTGGGGCAGCCCCTCTCCGTCGACCACATGTTGGGGGCCGCCTCTCTCCGTCGACCACATGTTGGGGGCCGCCCTCTCCATCGACCATATGTTGGGGGCCGCCCTCTCCGTCGACCACATGCTGGGGGCCGTCCCTCTCCGTCGACCACATGTTGGGGGCAGCCCTCTCCGTCGACCATATGTTGGGGGCCGGCCCTCTCCATCGACCATATGTTGGGCCAGCCCTCTCCGTCGACCACATGTTGGGGGCCGGCCCTCTCCGTCGACCACATGTTGGGGGCCGCCCCTCTCCATCGACCACATGCTGGGGCCGCCCTCTCCGTCGACCACATGTTGGGGCCGCCCCTCTCCGTCGACCACATGTTGGGGCCGCCCCTCTCCGTCGACCACATGTTGGGGGCCGCCGCTCTCCATCGATCACATGTTGGGGCCGCCCTCTCCGTCGACCACATGTTGGGGCTGCCCCTCTCCGTCGACCACATGTTGGGGGCCGCCGCTCTCCATCGACCACATGTTGGGGCCGCCCTCTCCGTCGACCACATGTTGGGGGCCGGCCCTCTCCGGCGACCACATGTTGGGGGCCAGCCCTCTCCGGCGACCACATGTTGGGGGCCGGCCCTCTCCGTCGACCACATGTTGGGGCCGCCCTCTCCGTCGACCACATGTTGGGGCCGCCCTCTCCATCGACCACATGTTGGGGCCGCCCCTCTCCGTCGACCACATGTTGGGGGCCGGCCCTCTCCGGCGACCACATGTTGGGGGCCGGCCCTCTCCATCGACCACATGTTGGGGCCGCCCCTCTCCGTCGACCACATGTTGGGGCCGCCCTCTCCGTCGACCACATGTTGGGGGCCAGCCCTCTCCGGCGACCACATGTTGGGGGCCGGCCCTCTCCGTCGACCACATGTTGGGGCCGCCCTCTCCGTCGACCACATGTTGGGGCCGCCCTCTCCGTCGACCACATGTTGGGGCCGCCCCTCTCCGTCGACCACATGTTGGGGGCCGGCCCTCTCCGTCGACCACATGTTGGGGCCGCCCTCTCCGTCGACCACATGTTGGGGCCGCCCTCTCCGTCGACCACATGTTGGGGGGCCGGCCCTCTCCGTCGACCACATGTTGGGGGCCGGCCCTCTCCGTCGACCACATGTTTGGGCCGCCCCTCTCCCTCGACCAGCTAAGCGCTCGAGTGCATACATTACTAAATACATTTACTGTAATATAGGCACTCGAGTGGTTAAACTTATTTATTAATTATCAGAGTAATCAAAATATCTAAATGAAATCTGGGCCTAAGCTCAACGACAGGCTGGACGGTCTAAGTTTTAATTAATTAATGAAATTAAACTAACCCGAGGTTCGTGTTGGAGCTAAATAAAATCGTATTGTTTTATACAGTCCATTGTCTACCGAACAACAAACAAAACTTTCCCACAGTACTGGGGCCAGATTCACGAAACAGTTACGCCAGCACTTATGAACCAGTACATCTTTTCTCAATCTTTGGTGGTTTTGTTTACAATTATTAAACAGTTAATGAGCTCCGAAGCACCAGGAGGCTGTTTATAACAATAACAACAGTTAATCGGGAAGTTTTCATGCCTGTAAACTGTTCAATAAATGTAACCAAAGCCGTCAAAGGTTGAGGAGAGATGTACACGTTCGTAAGTGCTTGCGTAACTGCTTCGTGAATCTGGCCCCCTGGCTAATATTTTTGTGACATATAATTCCACCCATTCTCCTGTTTTAGACAGTAGTTGTGTAACTATGTGCACTATAGTACAAATATTGCCATTCTAAGCAATTAGAACTTTGTACTAGTCACTTATAGAGTCGGGAAACAAATGAAGTTAAAAAGCAAAGTTACATATTCCTAGTATAGCACACACATGTACTATATTAGGCCTCAGATATCGTGTATTAGGCCTCAGATATCGTGTATTAGGCCTCAGATATCGTGTATTAGGCCTCAGATATCGCGTATTAGGCCTCAGATATCGCGTATTAGGCCTCAGATATCGTGTATTAGGCCTCAGATATCGTGTATTAGGCCTCAGATATCGTGTATTAGGCCTCAGATATCGCGTATTAGGCCTCAGATATCGCGTATTAGGCCTCAGATATCGTGTATTAGGCCTCAGATATCGTGTATTAGGCCTCAGATATCGCGTATTAGGCCTCAGATATCGCGTATTAGGCCTCAGATATCGTGTATTAGGCCTCAGATATCGTGTATTAGGCCTCAGATATCGCGTATTAGGCCTCAGATATCGCGTATTAGGCCTCAGATATCGTGTATTAGGCCTCAGATATCGTGCATTAGGCCTCAGATATCGTGCATTAGGCCTCATATATCGTGTATTAGGCCTCAGATATCGTGTATTAGGCCTCAGATATCGTGTATTAGGCCTCAGATATCGTGTATTAGGCCTCAGATATCGTGTATTAGGCCTCAGATATCGTGTATTAGGCCTCAGATATCGCGTATTAGGCCTCAGATAACGTGTATTAGGCCTCAGATATCGCGTATTAGGCCTCAGATAACGTGTATTAGGCCTCAGATATCGTGTATTAGGCCTCAGATAACGTGTATTAGGCCTCAGATATCGTGTATTAGGCCTCAGATATCGTGTATTAGGCCTCAGATATCGTGTATTAGGCCTCAGATAACGTGTATTAGGCCTCAGATATCGTGCATTAGGCCTCAGATATCGCGTATTAGGCCTCAGATATCGTGTATTAGGCCTCAGATAACGTGTATTAGGCCTCAGATATCGTGTATTAGGCCTCAGATAACGTGTATTAGGCCTCAGATATCGTGTATTAGGCCTAGGAAAGTTAGATTAGTTTAGTTTATTTTCTAGTTATGTTGCAAAGACAGTTTTCCGGTTTGTTTCTCAATAGTGCCGATTTCTACTTAATAAATGTGTTGTACGTCGGTTATATGTACTATGGTCCTCATCGGTACTATAAGTACTACCACAACAGGAGGAGGGGCTGAATAATTGGCCTGTTCAAGCAAGATGACGTTGGCTGAGCCTTAGATAAATATTAAAAGAAAAAGAAATATTTGGCATGACTATTTTTGTTCTATGTGTCTAAGGTCAACCCGTTCTCGCAAATTTAATAAGTCAATATTGACTTATTAAATATGTGCATAGGTGACATACTTAACATAATAGATACCCTTAAAAAGATTCATAGAAAACACCGACCTTACCTAACCTTGTTAGTATGTTAAGATAAGCATCTTATTGCTTCATAATTACAATTATTACTTAACCTATACCTATAATAGGTTAAGTAACAATTGTAATTACGAAGCAATAAGATGCTTATCTTAAGATACTAACAAGGTTAGGTAAGGTCGGTGTTTTCTATGAATCTTTTTAAGGGTATCTATTATGTTTAGTATATCACCTATGCACGTAGTTAATAAGTCAATATTGACTTTACGAATTTGCGAGAACGGGTTGCTAAGGTTCACAGCTCTCCGTGTGAGGAAGTAACACGAACGAGCAATACAAGACCCGAACTATTTCACGAGTGCTTAAGGATATGAGCCAAGTAACTCATATTCACGTTGTTTTGCATCGTTTGTAAATTACGAAATGTTGCTTATTCACGACGACGACATTGGAACAGGACGGGGATCGAACCAGTGTCACCCCTGGTGACACTGGGGGACAGCAGGAGGGGGACTAATTACTCCCCAGTAATTAGGGAAGCCGGTCGGCCGAGCGGACAGCACGCTGGACTTGTGGTCCTGGGTTCGATCCCAGGCGCCGGCGAGAAACAATGGGCAGAGTTTCTTTCACCCTATGCCCCTGTTACCTAGCAGTAAATAGGTACCTGGGTGTTAGTCAGCCGTCACGGGCTGCTTCCTGGGGGTGGAGGCCTGGTTGAGGACCGGGCCGCGGGGACACTAAAGCCCCGAAATCATCTCAAGATAACCCCAGGCACGCGCCTTGGTGGCGAGCTCCATTCCCCACACGAGTGCATGTGGATAGTTTGTACAAAACTTGGATTGGCTACCAACTCGGTGCCTCCAGACTCCTGGAGGACTCTGGTCGATCAAAGGTTTAATTATTTACAGCATCGTGCTCCTGTGGGTTAAGGCGTGTCTAGGAGGACCCAAGACGGTGGTTCGATAGGAAATATTATTTAATCCTGTATCCAAGTCGTTTATAAATATGATAAAGAAGAGAGGTCCCAGGACAGAGCCCCTGAGGCACTCCACTTACATCACCTTCCACTGCTACTTATATCCGTGTACTTCTAAAGTTTCTACTTTAGAATTTTTTTACTTGTTTACATTAGAAGTACAAATCTTAATCTCTACTTTTTTGGTTGTTTTAAATAACTGTTATTGTTGTTATATACTATGTTATTGTTATGTTATTATATATTATTATGTTATATACTATGTTGTTTACAAAGTTTTTACTTGTTTACATTAGAAGTACAAATCTTAATCTCTACTTTTTTGGTTGTTTTAAATAACTATGCCTTATTCAGATAAAAGATCCCCCACCCCCGTTGTGGCTCTAACACTGTAACAAGTCTGTAGTGAGACTATTATATACTGTGGGTTGGTTGGTGTAGTCGTCGTTGATCCTCCTCTACGGACAACCCAACCCACAACTCGGTAGAGTGCTTATACTAGGAGATCACACTAGGCGTTTCTGGCTCTTGGAGAGGGGCTCGACGTCACACGTTTAGGGGATGCGGCTCCAACACTTAGCCTCGTCGTCACGTGCACACACCCACTCGAGCCGCTGTGACTCCCCACTCTCTCCTTATGAGATATGATCTCCTCAATCCCCCTATGACTTACTAGTATTACCTCCTACCCTGTCCACAGCAGTGGTTCATGGTTCTTTCTCTCTCTCTCTCTCCTTCTTTACTACCTCCTGGGAAGCCTCACTAGGACAAGGGCAAACACCAGCAAATTGTGACACATTTACTGAACAAAGCACATACACGATACATACACACATATAATAATAATGAATCCTATACTCTATAATATCACAATCAGGTTGCACTCCAATACCATCAGAACTCTATTATCAGCTTATCAAGGGGTATCCTATCTCCTGGTTCGCCACCTGATACTATTAACCTCCTCAAGTTGGTCAAGCCTACATACACTGTTGCACTATCAGCAAGATAATGTATATATAGAAAATCAGCATTTGAATGCAATAACATATATCAGTATAAATGTTCATTGATACACAACAATGATTAATCGATCCCTGTCAGTCCTCGAGCACATACATCTGTAGGTAACCAAGCCTACGACTGCAACTCTAAGCTTCAGAATAAATCACTCCTTGACATAAGAATGCAAACAGTCACTCACCTCTCACTGCGTCTTGCACGCTAATGACAACCAAACACTATCAACTCCCTACTAGTAATCCATCAGAACTTCCCCTTCCACCTCTGGAAGTTCACAACCCTAATATCCTTAGGTTCTTCCGGGCTTCACTACCAGGATCCTCTGCAGCTCCTCCAGGCTGCTATCATGAAGTTTCCTTGTGCAACTACGGTGCTTCACCCTTCTGTTAGGTTCTTCCACAGCTCTCTTGGCTGCTACACCACCTCTACAGAAGCACGTGACACTCCTCTGCACTGCTGCTTCTCCTCACAGCTCGAGGTCCTCTGCTCCACTACCTTGGAGTCTCATCAGCTACATCATCTGCTGGCTTCGAAGTTCTCAGCAACTTCTTCCCCAAAGACAAACCTGCAACCCATCGACGTTCCAATAAAATGTTCCCCTTTAACACATAAACAAAAATAACCACACAATATGCTTGCCTCAAACCTCTATCTGTCCTCTACATACAGTGAGAGTGGACTCCCCCGTTTTGGGCGGGTCCATACTCCACCTCGCCTGGCGGCGTCCTCACTCGCTGGGAGGGTCTTCCTCCATCCGGAGCCAGGCTCCCTCAGTCGTCCGCCAGCGCTCAGAGAGGACGGACGTCGCTCCGTGTTCCTCCCTCTTCACTCTCCTATCTCAGGCCTTCTGCCTTATTAAAACATGTCTAACCTATAAATAAACATTGCTACTGTCGCTGGGCACACGACCAACTACAAGCAATCACTATGAACTGGCGTATCTCGTGCTTACCACAGATTAATTGATCGAGGGCGCTTTCCCTCTGACGGCGTCTGGTCAGGGCGCTCCACACAGCCCACAATAATGCTTCTGGGCGATTTAATATCTGCTCGTCGACCCGGACTTGAGACCACAACGTTCCCAGCTCGATTCCACAGCTGGTACGTCTGCACACTTCTCTTCTCTTAGAGATATATCACTAGGGGTTCCCTTCTGGCGGGAGCTCAACGGAGCGCGGCTTCCCCCTGCGATGTCTGGCACTCAAGTGAGGTCAAGGTCCTCCAGAAGCGAGCCTCACGCCTCCAGCAAAATGTCCACATCTCCTAGCCAGTCATTTATCTATTTCCTTACTTACTGCCCATAATCTTAAATTGTTTTACATATCCAACCAGCCATTTTTCATGTGGGTTATCACCTCAATATTTGCTAGACCTTCTGGTTAGGTCAGGCTTGCTGAATAACTCTCAAGAAGGGAGACTCGTTTCTCCTGCAGGCTGAGATCATAACACTCCCCTCCCCTTATTTTTGAGAGTTATTCCAGTGGCAAAGCTCGGGATAATACTTCCGCCACCACACTGTCTCGTTCTTCACCCCATATACTCTCTTAGGAGTCTACAGTTAATTCGTTGCACCTTGCAACATCTGGCTCACAACTCTCCAGAAACACGGTCTTCTCATAAACGATTTGACCTCTCTGACACCTCTTAGCTAGGCTGTCCTCCTTGGACGCCTGCACTCCATCGGTCCACTCTACTTACTGTCTCCACCCTCCGTTTCCTCGTCTTCTTCTCTTCCCGTCCAGAGTCAGACATCTACTGTCTGTACCTCCTCTGTCGTCTTCACACTTCCATCTACTGCCGTTATACTTCCGCCTCCTGTCATCATACTTCACTTCCTCGTCTTCACCGACGATCCTCCCTTGCGTCTCCGCATTTATCCAAGATCTCATCCTGTCTGACTTCCATCGAGTCCTCGGCTTTCTTCTATCCCTCCATGCTTGCATCATCATCCTCTTCCTACACTTTTCACTTCTATACCACTCCATTTCTTCTCCTTCGACTCTTCTTCGTTCCCTAAAAGTTTCTTCGGGAACTGTATTACATCCAACAGCACTCGACCATACATGTCGCTTTGCCTCTCCCAAAGTGCTCGTAAGCATCTCTCCACACATACTGTCTCTTCTCCTTTCATTTTCTCGGCTATTACTCTTCTTCACTATCTCTCCTCCACGTTGTCTGTGAAACATGTCAACTCTTGACCTCTCAAACAACTTAACTCCACTATCCCTATGCCTCTGTGCTCGTGGACAATTTGACGCTCTACTCCCGTCCTCCGTATGTCCACATCCTTCCTCATTCCTACTCAGCACAGTTGCATTCACCTTCCGACTCTTAATTTCAGCAGTCTGGGCTCTACTCAGGTCCGCTCTCTCCACATGATTCTTCTTCGGCTGGGTCATCCTCACTTTTGACCTCACCGAGACTTCATTTGCCTGGGCTGGACCTTCATCAAACAGCCACGCTATGTCTACATCGATCTCTTCCACCGGCTGAATCGACACTGTCTCACCTTCTCCAGCGTCTTCCTCGTCGGCCACCTCTGTCTTCATCACTACCGAGACGGGGTACTCAATGGCTTGGCGGTCTCCTGACTCATTTCCTCGGATGTCAGTCAGGTTCACACTCTCAGGTGTCCCACCCGTGCAGTGGCCTTCTGGGCACTCCTCTGGCACAGTCTCCACTATGACTCTTGGCAACACCTTTGTCCCGCACAAGTCATTCCCCAGGATCACTTGGACTCCTGGAACAGGTATGTCGGGGCATACTCCCAACATCACCTCTGCCGACACATATTCCGACCTTAGCTGGACAGTACATACGGGCATGTCACTCTCAGACAATAACCCATATACTCTCATCTTACTCCTGCCAGCTAACCGTCGATCATTCCCAATCAGGCTTCTCGTAATCAAGCTCTGATTAGCTCCGGTATCTCTTAAGATACCAACTTCTACCTCAGGTTGGCCTCCTACACTGATCCAACCTTTGCTCATGAACGGCCTATACCTCTCGTTCACTAAGTTCGCTCTCTGTGGTTTGTCTCGGAACACATTAGTATATTTACCTCGGGGGTCACACATGGCCAGGGTCACAACTCTCTTGCCCTGCCGACAATCTCGCATCACGTGACCCAATCCGTTACAATTGTAACATCTCTTCTGGGAAAAATCTCTTCTATATGTACCAAAGCGGCTCTGACTCTGCCCACTCGTATTGGACTTCCTCGGGCCAGACGTACTACTCGTACTCTGTGGAGCTTTACTGGACTCTTGATTTCCCGGATACCGATCAGTTTCTCGTTTAGCTCCTCCATCTTCACTTTCAGATGAAGTGCGCGACCTACTCTTCTGAGTTTTAGGGTACTTACTTTTATCTGCCCATTTATCAAAATTTTTCTCATCCCAGACTCTTCTGGGCCTCTCGTAATTTCTTCCTCCCCAGACTCCACTGGATCTGCCATTGCTGCATCTCGCCTCGCTTCTCACTCTGTTCTCTCTTCGTGCTGTCTTAATTCTCTCTTGTTCTGCTTTAGCGGCCTCCATCTTTATCATAGTCAGTTCAGCCTTGGCCGTTTCTTGTTCGGCCTTGGCTCTCTCTTGTCCGACTTTAAGCTTTTCCTGTTCAGCTTTAGCTTTTTCCTGTTCGGCTTTAGCTTTTTCCTGTTCGGCTTTAGCTTTCTCTTGCTCAGCTTTAGCTCGCTCCTGCTCGGCTTTGGCTTTCTCTTGCTCAAGCCGAGCCTGCCTCTCTTCACGTTGCAGCTGTACCTCATTGTCTCCTGGTTCCAACTTTGGTTCCATCTCGCGCCTCTCAAGGCTGCTTTCCCTGCTGCTACTTGAGTTTACATTAATTCCTTCGTCACTTGGCGCATCATCCGTTTCCTCTGAAATTTCTTCCAACCTATCGGGTTCTTCATTCTGAGGCAGGGCTTCAGCTCCTCCTTGCTGGCACTGTGTTTCCTCTTGTTCACATTGGCGTTTCGCTTCCTTCTCTTCTGCTTTTTGTTCCCTTAACCAAGTCCGTAGCGCCTCGCGTCCATCCTCTATCTTATCTTGCCCACCCTTTAGGCCGAAATGGTCTTCCAACATCCTTATCTGCCTCCTAGTGCACATGTCTAGAATCTTCTCGTCATGAGTTTTGCAGAACATGCTTACTCTGTCTATCTGCGTTATTGCCTTGATTTCCTTTCGTTTACTAGACGCCCTGTTTGACTTCAACCTAACACCATACATTTTAGCGATCAACCAAAGTTGTTCCTGGGTACAATTTTGCAAGATTTCATCATCTCCTGTATCAATGTACTTCTGGGCTCTCGCAAGGTCTTTCTCCGAACCTCTAAAATTCAGGACTGCTGTCATCCTGTCCTGTGAGTCTTCCCAAGAGAGAGAATATACACCTGCGGTCACACAGTTTATCTATTTCAGCAAGGGTGTACAAATCCACTCTTGGACAGGGTGTGGGTGTGTCAGTTCACTATCCCGGACACAGGCCCCCAATTTATTATATACTGTGGGTTGGTTGGTGTAGTCGTCGTTGATCCTCCTCTACGGACAACCCAACCCACAACTCGGTAGAGTGCTTATACTAGGAGATCACACTAGGCGTTTCTGGCTCTTGGAGAGGGGCTCGACGTCACACGTTTAGGGGATGCGGCTCCAACACTTAGCCTCGTCGTCACGTGCACACACCCACTCGAGCCGCTGTGACTCCCCACTCTCTCCTTATGAGATATGATCTCCTCAATCCCCCTATGACTTACTAGTATTACCTCCTACCCTGTCCACAGCAGTGGTTCATGGTTCTTTCTCTCTCTCTCTCTCCTTCTTTACTACCTCCTGGGAAGCCTCACTAGGACAAGGGCAAACACCAGCAAATTGTGACACATTTACTGAACAAAGCACATACACGATACATACACACATATAATAATAATGAATCCTATACTCTATAATATCACAATCAGGTTGCACTCCAATACCATCAGAACTCTATTATCAGCTTATCAAGGGGTATCCTATCTCCTGGTTCGCCACCTGATACTATTAACCTCCTCAAGTTGGTCAAGCCTACATACACTGTTGCACTATCAGCAAGATAATGTATATATAGAAAATCAGCATTTGAATGCAATAACATATATCAGTATAAATGTTCATTGATACACAACAATGATTAATCGATCCCTGTCAGTCCTCGAGCACATACATCTGTAGGTAACCAAGCCTACGACTGCAACTCTAAGCTTCAGAATAAATCACTCCTTGACATAAGAATGCAAACAGTCACTCACCTCTCACTGCGTCTTGCACGCTAATGACAACCAAACACTATCAACTCCCTACTAGTAATCCATCAGAACTTCCCCTTCCACCTCTGGAAGTTCACAACCCTAATATCCTTAGGTTCTTCCGGGCTTCACTACCAGGATCCTCTGCAGCTCCTCCAGGCTGCTATCATGAAGTTTCCTTGTGCAACTACGGTGCTTCACCCTTCTGTTAGGTTCTTCCACAGCTCTCTTGGCTGCTACACCACCTCTACAGAAGCACGTGACACTCCTCTGCACTGCTGCTTCTCCTCACAGCTCGAGGTCCTCTGCTCCACTACCTTGGAGTCTCATCAGCTACATCATCTGCTGGCTTCGAAGTTCTCAGCAACTTCTTCCCCAAAGACAAACCTGCAACCCATCGACGTTCCAATAAAATGTTCCCCTTTAACACATAAACAAAAATAACCACACAATATGCTTGCCTCAAACCTCTATCTGTCCTCTACATACAGTGAGAGTGGACTCCCCCGTTTTGGGCGGGTCCATACTCCACCTCGCCTGGCGGCGTCCTCACTCGCTGGGAGGGTCTTCCTCCATCCGGAGCCAGGCTCCCTCAGTCGTCCGCCAGCGCTCAGAGAGGACGGACGTCGCTCCGTGTTCCTCCCTCTTCACTCTCCTATCTCAGGCCTTCTGCCTTATTAAAACATGTCTAACCTATAAATAAACATTGCTACTGTCGCTGGGCACACGACCAACTACAAGCAATCACTATGAACTGGCGTATCTCGTGCTTACCACAGATTAATTGATCGAGGGCGCTTTCCCTCTGACGGCGTCTGGTCAGGGCGCTCCACACAGCCCACAATAATGCTTCTGGGCGATTTAATATCTGCTCGTCGACCCGGACTTGAGACCACAACGTTCCCAGCTCGATTCCACAGCTGGTACGTCTGCACACTTCTCTTCTCTTAGAGATATATCACTAGGGGTTCCCTTCTGGCGGGAGCTCAACGGAGCGCGGCTTCCCCCTGCGATGTCTGGCACTCAAGTGAGGTCAAGGTCCTCCAGAAGCGAGCCTCACGCCTCCAGCAAAATGTCCACATCTCCTAGCCAGTCATTTATCTATTTCCTTACTTACTGCCCATAATCTTAAATTGTTTTACATATCCAACCAGCCATTTTTCATGTGGGTTATCACCTCAATATTTGCTAGACCTTCTGGTTAGGTCAGGCTTGCTGAATAACTCTCAAGAAGGGAGACTCGTTTCTCCTGCAGGCTGAGATCATAACAGACACAGTATCAAAACCTTTATTAAAGTCAAAATACAAGAGTCGCAATTTTTTCTGCCGGCGACTGCTTCAAATATCCTGGAAAGTAATGCGAGTAAATTAGTTAAACTTGTGTTTAAAAAAAAAAAAAAAAGATATAGTTGAATAGGTGATGCGATTAACTATTCGAGCAGTTTTTACATAATTGCGACCCCTCTACATCGACTCGAATGTTCTATTATGTATTCAAGACACGGGCTCACTGAGCGCTTCTTTACAGTCTTCAAGAGTTGTGGTAAATACTTCCTTTGGACTTCGGGACTTGTGCAGGGGCCTTAATTTGTCAAATTTTGCTACAAAAAATCAATTTTTTCTGCCCGAAACGCTTTGCGTAATAGTGGCTTTAGGCATTGTATGTACTAGCTCTATCTATAAAGCCAACAAACTTTGTAAAATCTCTTTATGTATGTACCTTACCTAAATAAAAATTATTATTATTATTATTATAATTCTTTGGTCACCACTCGATTAGTAAAATTGACATTCTTGCTCCTCCATCATAGTAGTGTCAAGTTCTTCTCTAGTAAACACATTCAAAATACTTACTTGTAATTCCTACCAGTTTGTTGTCCTAATTTCAATGAATTAGACTTCTCATTAATCTTTGTTTCATATATCTGAAAACCTCGGAGATTTGTCCTTGTCTATCCTGCCAGTCCTACTTTATAATTTATTTTATATTTTCTTACTAGAGAGGGAAGGGGGAGGGGACCCGGCAACGTCTGGGTCTTTCCCCCCCCCCTTCCCCCCCCCCTCGCTCTCCTCCTCCCCTCTTCCTTCGCTCTCCCAGGCTCTTCCTCCCTCATCTCTGTTCCCTATCCCCCCCCCCTCTTCTCTTTCCCTCGCCACCTTTCTCCCCTATCATCTCCCCTCTATTTCTCCCTCTCGCTCACGTCTCTCCACTCCCCTCACCTCCCTCTCTCACCATTCCCTTCTCCACCTTTCTTCCCCTCTGTCCTTTCCAACTATGCCCCTTTTCTCCCGTTTGTTACTAGCCGAATGTACTATTTTGTGTGTAGAGTTGATTATGTAGTAATTTGTCTAGAGAGGGAAGGAAATATCAGCGGAAAGCACCCAGCCATCACGACTATATAGCCCTTGGAAAGGGTCAGGATAAGGGCTTCGGATGGGACGGGGGAAAGGAATGGTACCCAACCACTTGTGGACGGTCGGGGATTGAACGCCGACCTGCATGAAGCGAGACCGTCGCTTTACCGTCCATCCTAAGTGGTGAGAGAGAGAGAGAGAGAGACGGACGGACAGACAGACAGACAGACAGACAGACAGACAGACAGACAGACAGACAGACAGACACACACACACAAAACAAGGAGAGTAGATATCTGTTCATGGAGGCGGTAGTCAGCTAGCTGGCTGCTGGCAGACGACAGGTCCGCGATATCCCTCCGCCCACCAAAGTAGTACCTAGAAATAATATATGATTATGGATATATATATAATATATACAAACTATAATCAGGGATTATTCAGTGATGATTGGACATCCGGTATTAAGGGGCAGGAAGTCAGAGGGCGTCCTTGGTGATTAAACCAGGAAAATGGCGGCCGAGGAAAGTGGTGTTGGACCGAAACTTAAGTTTTTATCGAGTGTCACCCCTCCAGACAGTCAGATAAGCCACAGTTCATATTTATTTAACTTGCAGGATATCAGTGTTGTTTGAGGTGACTACGGAGTAGGTGTATACAGAGTGAGTCCGGATTTCAGAGTATATTTGCACGTGCCTGTTGAAAATGGTCTTGCGTGGATAAACATTGAATTTATGTATGCTCGAACTAAAGTGTGGGCGGTGATCTTTGTATAAGTAAAGTGGATATCTTGCCTATTTTGATCTGACTGATTTTTCCATATATATATATATATATATATATATATATATATATATATATATATATATATATATATATATATATATATAAACTGAAAACTCACACCCCAGAAGTGACTCGAACCCATACTGCCAGGAGCACTCTGCTGGCGTACAGGGTTCGAGTCTCTTCCCCCGAGTCCAACTCTCTCCCCCCTCACCCCAACTGTCCCCTCCTCTCCCCAACTGTCCCCTCCTCTCACCCCAACTCTCTCCCTCTCCCTCACACCAACTCTTTCCCCCCCCCCTCACCCCAACTCTCTCCCCCTCCCTCATCCCAACTCTCTCCCCCTCCCTCACCCCTACTCTCTCCCCCTCCCTCACCCCAACTCTCCCCCCACCCCAACTCTCCCCCCTCCCCTCTCACCCCAACTCTCCCCTCCCCTCACCCCAACTCTCTCCCCCCCTCACCCCAACTCTCTCCCCCCCTCACCCCAACTCTCCCCCCTCCCCTCTCACCCCAACTCTCTCCCCCTCACCCCAACTCTCTCCCCCCTTCCCTCACCCCCCTCCCCTCACCCCAACTCTCTCCCCCCTTCCCTCACCCCCCTCCCCTCACCCCAACTCTCTCCCCCCTCCCCTCCCCCCTCCCCTCACCCCAACTCTCTTCCCCCCTCCCCTCACCCCAACTCTCTCCCCTTCCCCTCACCCCAACTCTCTCCCCCTCCCCTCACCCCAACTCCCCCCCCTCCCCTCACCCCAACTCTCCCCCCTCCCCTCACCCCAACTCTCCCCCCTCCCCTCACCCCAACTCTCCCCCCTCCCCTCTCGCCCCAACTCTCTCCCCCCTCACCCCAACTCTCTCCCCCCTCCCCTCACCCCAACTTTCTCCCCCCCTCCCCTCACCCCAACTCTCCCCCCTCCCTTATCACCCCAACTCTCCCCCCCTCCCCTCACCCCAACTCTCTCCCCCCCTCCCCTCACCCCAACTCTCTCCCCCCCTCCCCTCACCCCAACTCTCTCCCCCCCTCCCCTCACCCCAACTCTCTCCCCCCCTCCCCTCACTCCAACTCTCTCCCCCCCTCCCCTCACCCCAACTCTCTCCCCCCCCTCCCCTCACCCCAACTCTCTCCCCCCTCCCCTCACCCCAACTCTCTCCCCCCTCCCCTCACCCCAACTCTCTCCCCCCCTCCCCTCAACCCAACTCTCTCCCCCCCTCCCCTCAACCCAACTCTCCCCCCTCCCCTCTCTCCCCTCCCCTCTCACCCCAACTCTCTCCCCCCCTCCCCTCACCCCAACTCTCCCCCCTCCCCTCTCACCCCAACTCTCTCCCCCCAACTCTCCCCCCCTCCCCTCACCCCAACTCTCCCCCCTCCCCTCTCACCCCAACTCTCTCCCCCCTCCCGTCTCACCCCAACTCTCCCCCCTCACCCGAACTCTCCCCCCTCCCCTCTCACCCCAACTCTCCCCCCTCCCCTCTCACCCCAACTCTCTCCCCCCCTCCCCTCTCACCCCAACTCTCTCCCCCCTCCCCTCTCACCCCAACTCTCTCCCCCTCCCCTCACCCCAACTCTCCCCCCTCCCCTCTCCCCCCTCCCCTCTCACCCCAACTCTCTCCCCCCCACCCCTCACCCCAACTCTCCCCCCTCCCCTCTCACCCCAACTCTCCCCCTCTCCTCTCACCCCAACTCTCTCCCCCCTCCCCTCTCACCCCAACTCTCCCCCCCTCCCCTCTCACCCCAACTCTCCCCCCCCTCCCCTCTCACCCCAACTCTCCCCCCTCCCCTCTCACCCCAACTCTCCCCCCCTCCCCTCTCACCCCAAGTCTCCCCCCTCCCCTCTCACCCCAACTCTCTCCCCCCTCCCCTCTCACCCCAACTCTCTCCCCCCTCCCCTCTCACCCCAACTCTCCCCCCTCCCCTCTCACCCCAACTCTCCCCCCCCTCCCCTCTCACCCCAAGTCTCCCCCCTCCCCTCTCACCCCAACTCTCTCCCCCCTCTTCTCTCACCCCAACTCTCTCCCCCCCTCCCCCCTCACCCCAACTCTCTCCCCCCTCCCCTCTCACCCCAACTCTCTCCCCCCCTCCCCTCTCACCCCAACTCTCTCCCCCCCCCTCCCATCACCCCAACTCTCTCCCCCCCCTTCCCCTCTCACCCCAACTCTCTCCCCCCCCCTTCCCCTCTCACCCCAACTCTCTCCCCCCCCCCTTCCCCTCTCACCCCAACTCTCTCCCCCCCTCCCCTCTCACCCCAACTCTCTCCCCCCTCCTCTCACCCCAAATCTCTCCCCCTCCCCTCTCACCCCAACTCTCTCCCCCCCTCCCCTCACCCCAACTCTCCCCCCTCCCCTCTCACCCCAACTCTCCCCCTTCCCCTCTCACCCCAACTCTCCCCCTCACCCCAACTCTCCCCCCCCCTCACCCCAACTCCCTGCCCAACCCAGAAAAGGCATTTTAATTGTTACATCTAGGCTACCCGGCTGCGCCCGGGTGCTCCCTCGCTCCTCGACTTCACCTCCTCTCTCCCGTCTCTTAGAAAATATATTAATAATAAGAACTGAAGCAACTTTATTGGTCACTTAAATTGCTCGTTGCCCCCCACTATACACTCCAGGGGAATTCCATCATATATTTCATATTTAACTTCATCAAAACCGCATTAGGTTCTATATTAATGCTAATATATAAGTTCCTAAATTCGAAGTTCCCGCCTAAGTTCCCGGTCGCCCATCAACTCACAATCAATCATGAGACGACTCACACAATCATAACACCGCTGTTCCGGAGATCTTCATGAGGTTATCTTGAGATGATTTCGGGGCTTTAGTGTCCCCGCGGCCCGGTCCTCGACCAGGCCTCCACCCCCAGGAAGCAGCCCGTGACAGCTGACTAACACCCAGGTACCTATTTTACTGCTAGGTAACAGGAGTATAGGGTGAAAGAAACTCTGCCCATTGTTTCTCGCTGGCGCCCGGGATCGAACCCGGGACCACAGGATCACAAGTCCAGTGTGCTGTCTGCTCGGCCGACCGGCTCCCTATTAATCTTGCAACGAAACCGACATTTCTCTCGTGAAAACTTTATATGCAATAATAACAGTTTCCTTCAGAAAGCTACATACCCAAACTCGCCCCCAATGTCGATGTTATATATATATATATATATATATATATATATATATATATATATATATATATATATATATATATATATATATATATATATATATATAAATAGGTTTATAGGTTTTTGTTTATATATATAAACCTATATATATAAACCGGTGCAACTTGTACCATATTCTACGAGTTTAATGTGCAGTAACTATTTTCTTAGCATCAGGGCTTAATTGAAATAGGAGTTCTCCAAAACTCATTTTCGTACTTTTGAGGTGAAGAAAAGAAGTGATTTACTATAGAGTGTATTACACTTATTTATATAATTTGCACAACGTTTCGAACCTCCATGGTTCATTCTCAAGTGAACAGAACAACATAATAGGCCAATTACACTGGATTAATCTTTGTGTTTAGATAGGAGCTGCCTCGTATGGGCCAATAAGCCTTCTGCAGCCTCTATGTTTCACCTCCCATTTATCCCTTATGTATCCCCCCATGTTTTCACCTTTATTGTATTATCACCTGACCCAGTGCGGGTATAAAATCAACTAGTATTGTAAGATCTGTTCACTTGAGAATGAACCATGGAGGTTCGAAACGTTGTGCAAATTATATAAATAAGTCTATAATGCAAATTATATAAATAATACACTCTATAGTAAATCACTTCTTTTCTTCACCTCAAAAGTACGAAAATGAGTTTTGGAGAACTTCTATTTCAATTAAGCCCTGATGCTAAGAAAATAGAGGGATAGAAGCCCTAAACCAGAAAATAATAAACACAGAATATGCGGTCATATTCAATGAAACATATATATATTGTGACGGTAATCTCCTTCAAGAGATTGAGCCTGCTCTTCCCTCCACAAATACGTCGCAACAAATATATATAACTACTATGGAAGAAATGTCCAACAACGACAACAACACCAGCAAGGTTTGCCAGAGCGCAAAACGTATGCAGCCAGGGACACCTGTTCAGACTCAAACCACCAAACTACCTGTTGATCGCTGCCGGCTCTCCGCTGATTGGTCGCCGGTCTGGCTGCAACTGCACTCGCCCCCTCCATACTACTTGATGTCTGGGGTCGCCACGACCTCAGACCTCAGAATATTCAGTGCTTCCCCGGTTAACACTTCTCCCGACTAGACGTTAGCGTGTACTGAGAGAGGTGGTAGCTTAAAGCCAATATTCCAGCACCTTCCCTTTATTTTTGTGTTGCACTTCTTGTTATTTTGTCTTAACGTAACTTTTCATTGTGTCATTTAATTATTCTTATTATTTTGATTGATTGATTTTATTATACGAATTTGTTTGTCCATTTTTTCATGTTTTGATTTATTTAACGTAATTAAAATTTCATTGTTAAAGTTTACTTGTGTTTTGTGTGTCTTCTCCTTACCTTACCACAGACGAAGTTCCAGATTTTCTATTTTTTTTTATAACTATGTGACGAGGCCATACCCCTAGCCTTAAACAGCCGAACACCAACGCGTTACCGTCACAATATATATATATATATATATATATATATATATATATATATATATATATATATATTGGTGTCAGTTAACACTACCACAGTGCCTCGTATAGGCCAGTAGGCCTACTAACTTTCGTGTATTCCAACGCACTTATAGACTGAGTTCTTACAGACTTAACGTTTTATGTAGCTAATGAGCTTACCTGAGAGCTCGCTCTTAAGCCAGGTGCGGAAGCACAGGTAAGTGAACACAATTAGCAAAGCACACACAAAGCTAGTTACATTTGTCAATAATTAAAAATATTTTGTAATCTTACCATAAAGTCAAGTATATAATGTATTGAGAGAACCGATGTTAGAGTTATGAAGACAATGTTGTGTACCAATGACAACATTGATATATCACACGTTAAACTCAACATTGTATACTTATCAATAAGCTGCGCTGGTTTATACAACTTGTACCATATTCTGCGAGTTTAATGTGCAGTAAGCTAGGCGGAGTGGCGGGGCTCCTCGTTAAGCGGGAGTTAGTACTCGATGATTAATGCACTTTGTTAACGGGTAACAAACTCGTTTATCATGGTGGTGGCTTTGAGCCGTCATCACAATGGTTGTACACACTGAATGTACTTTTCTGGAACACTGTACTGCTCGTTGGAACACTGTACTGATCCGTGGAACACTGTACCTCTCGGTGGAACACTGTACCTCTCGGTGGAACACTGTACCTCTCGGTGGAACACTGTCCCCTCTCGGTGGAACACTGTCCCCTCTCGGTGGAACACTGTCCCCTCTCGGTGGAACACTGTCCCCTCTCGGTGGAACACTGTCCCCTCTCGGTGGAACACTGTCCCCTCTCGGTGGAACACTGTCCCCTCTCGGTGGAACACTGTCCCCTCTCGGTGGAACACTGTCCCCTCTCGGTGGAACACTGTACCTCTCGGTGGAACACTGTACCTCTCGGTGGAACACTGTCCCCTCTCGGTGGAACACTGTCCCTCTCGGTGGAACACTGTCCCCTCTCGGTGGAACACTGTCCCCTCTCGGTGGAACACTGTCCCCTCTCGGTGGAACACTGTCCCCTCTCGGTGGAACACTGTCCCCTCTCGGTGGAACACTGTCCCCTCTCGGTGGAACACTGTCCCCTCTCGGTGGAACACTGTCCCCTCTCGGTGGAACACTGTCCCCTCTCGGTGGAACACTGTCCCCTCTCGGTGGAACACTGTCCCCTCTCGGTGGAACACTGTCCCCTCTCGGTGGAACACTGTCCCCTCTCGGTGGAACACTGTCCCCTCTCGGTGGAACACTGTCCCCTCTCGGTGGAACACTGTACCTCTCGGTGGAACACTGTCCCCTCTCGGTGGAACACTGTCCCCTCTCGGTGGAACACTGTCCCCTCTCGGTGGAACACTGTCCCCTCTCGGTGGAACACTGTCCCCTCTCGGTGGAACACTGTACCTCTCGGTGGAACACTGTACCTCTCGGTGGAACACTGTCCCCTCTCGGTGGAACACTGTCCCCTCTCGGTGGAACACTGTCCCCTCTCGGTGGAACACTGTCCCCTCTCGGTGGAACACTGTCCCCTCTCGGTGGAACACTGTCCCCTCTCGGTGGAACACTGTACCTCTCGGTGGAACACTGTCCCCTCTCGGTGGAACACTGTCCCCTCTCGGTGGAACACTGTACCTCTCGGTGGAACACTGTCCCCTCTCGGTGGAACACTGTCCCCTCTCGGTGGAACACTGTACCTCTCGGTGGAACACTGTCCCCTCTCGGTGGAACTACATGTGTTTCCTGTTCCCTCCTATTGTTTAAACAACCCTCTACCATTGCTCCCTGCCCTCCACCATTGCTCCCTGCCCTCCACCATTGCTCCCTGCCCTCCACCATTGCTCCCTGCCCTCCACCATTGCTCCCTGCCCTCCACCATTGCTCCCTGCCCTCCACCATTGCTCCCTGCCCTCCACCATTGCTCCCTGGCCCTCCACCATTGGTCCCTGCCCTCCACCATTGCTCCCTGCCCTCCACCATTGCTCCCTGGCCCTCCACCATTGCTCCCTGCCCTCCACCATTGCTCCCTGGCCCTCCACCATTGCTCCCTGGCCCTCCACCATTGCTCCCTGCCCTCCACCATTGCTCCCTGCCCTCCACCATTGGTCCCTGCCCTCCACCATTGCTCCCTGGCCCTCCACCATTGGTCCCTGCCCTCCACCATTGCTCCCTGCCCTCCACCATTGCTCCCTGGCCCTCCACCATTGCTCCCTGCCCTCCACCATTGCTCCCTGGCCCTCCACCATTGGTCCCTGCCCTCCACCATTGCTCCCTGGCCCTCCACCATTGCTCCCTGGCCCTCCACCATTGGTCCCTGCCCTCCACCATTGCTCCCTGCCCTCCACCATTGCTCCCTGCCCTCCACCATTGCTCCCTGCCCTCCACCATTGCTCCCTGCCCTCCACCATTGCTCCCTGCCCTCCACCATTGCTCCCTGCCCTCCACCATTGCTCCCTGGCCCTCCACCATTGCTCCCTGCCCTCCACCATTGCTCCCTGCCCTCCACCATTGCTCCCCTGCCCTCTAAAATTCCCCCTCCCCATATGTCCATATTTTACAGTGGCGACCTGAACCTTCTTCCCCTCTCTTATTTCTTGCCCACTTTTTTTCCCCTCACCCCCATGCCCCTCCCCCATGCCCTCCCCTCACTCCTCCCTCTTCATCCCCATCAACTCCTCCCCCCTCCCCCCCATCTCCCCAGCTGGGAGATGATAATGGCTATAATTAGGGTTGGATGCTTCTGTTGAACACGAAAACTTGTTATACAACCTGGCTGGCGGACTCCTCCCCTCTCCCTCTCTCTGCCTCTCTCTGCCTCTCTCTCCCTCTCTCTCCCTCTCTCTCCCTCTCTCTCCCTCTCTCTCCCTCTCTCTCCCCCTCTCTCTCTCTCTCTCTCTATCACTCTCTCTCTCTCTCTCCCTCTCTCTCCCTCTCTCTCCCCCTCTCTCTCTCTCTCTCTCTCTCTCTCTCTCTCTCTCTCTCTCTCTCTCTCTCTCTCTCTCTCTCTCTCTCTCTCTCTCTCTCTCTCTCTCTTTGGGTTTCTCTCTCTTCTTCGTCATGTTTTTATCGCAGTAATCATCTCTACGGCAGCGAGCCTTATTCTCAGTTTTTCTTGTCAAACTGAAATATGACGTGTGTGTGTGTGTGTGTGTGTGTGTGTGTACTTACCTAATTGTACTTACCTAATTGTGCTTGCGGGGGTTGAGCTCTGGCTCTTTGGTCCCGCCTCTCAACCGTCAATCAACTGGTGTACAGATTCCTGAGCCTATTGGGCTCTATCATATCTACATTTGAAACTGTGAATGGAGTCAGCCTCCACCACATCACTTCCTAATGCATTCCATTTGCTAACTACTCTGACACTGAAAAAGTTCTTTCTAACGTCTCTGTGGCTCATTTGGGTACTCAGCTTCCACCTGTGTCCCCTTGTTCGCGTCCCACCAGTGTTGAAAAGTTCGTCCTTGTTTACCCGGTCGATACCCCTGAGGATTTTGTAGGTTGTGATCATGTCCCCCCTTACTCTTCTGTCTTCCAGTGTCGTGAGGTGCATTTCCTGCAGCCTTTCCTCATAACTCATGCCTCTTAGTTCTGGGACTAGTCTAGTAGCATACCTTTGGACTTTTTCCAGCTTCGTCTTGTGCTTGACAAGGTACGGGCTCCATGCTGGGGCCGCATACTCCAGGATTGGTCTTACATATGTGGTGTACAAGATTCTGAATGATTCCTTACACAGGTTCCTGAACGCCGTTCTGATGTTAGCCAGCCTCGCATATGCCGCAGACGTTCTTCTCTTTATGTGGGCTTCAGGAGACAGGTTTGGTGTGATATCAACTCCTAGATCTTTCTCTCTGTCTGTTTCATTAAGTACTTCATCTCCTATTCTGTATCCTGTGCCTGGCCTCCTGTTTCCACTGCCTAGTTTCATTACTTTGCATTTACTCGGGTTGAACTTCAACAGCCATTTGTTGGACCATTCACTCAGTCTATCCAGGTCATCTTGTAGCCTCCTACTATCATCCTCTGTTTCAATCCTCCTCATAATTTTTGCATCGTCGGCAAACATTGAGAGGAACGAATCTATACCCTCTGGGAGATCATTTACATATACCAGAAACAGTATAGGTCCAAGGACTGACCCCTGCGGGACTCCACTTGTGACGTCTCGCCAATCTGAGACCTCACCCCTCACACAGACTCGTTGTCTCCTGTTGCTTAGGTATTCCTCTATCCACCGGAGTACCTTCCCTCTCACTCCAGCCTGCATCTCCAACTTTCGCACTAGCCTCTTGTGGGGCACTGTATCAAAGGCTTTCTGACAATCCAAAAATATGCAGTCTGCCCACCCTTCTCTTTCTTGCCTTATTTTTGTTGCCTGGTCGTAGAATTCAAGTAACCCTGTGAGGCAGGACCTGCCATCCCTGAACCCATGTTGATGCTGTGTTACAAAGTTCCTTCGCTCCAGATGCTCCACTAGTTTTTTTCGCACAATCTTCTCCATCAGCTTGCATGGTATGCAGGTTAGGGACACTGGCCTGTAGTTCAGTGCCTCCTGTCTATCCCCTTTCTTGTATATCGGGACTACGTTAGCTGCTTTCCAAGTATCTGGCAGTTCCCCTGTTGCCAGTGATTTGTTATACACTATGGAGAGTGGTAGGCTCAGTTCTCTTGCTCCTTCCTTTAGAACCCAAGGGGAGATTCCATCTGGGCCTATAGCCTTCGTCACGTCCAACTCTAGTAAACACTTCCTTACTTCCCCACTGGTAATCTCAAACTCTTCCAGTGGTTCCTGGTTAGCTATTCCCTCACTTACCTCTGGAATTTCTCCTTGTTCTAAGGTGAAGACCTCCTGGAATTTCTTATTCAATTCCTCACACACTTCCTTGTCATTTGTAGTGAATCCTTCCGCCCCTATCCTTAATCTCATAACCTGTTCCTTTACTGTTGTTTTTCTCCTAATGTGGCTATGCAACAATTTAGGCTGAGTCTTTGCCTTGCTTGCGATGTCATTTTCGTATTGTCTTTCTGCCTCTCTTCTCATCCTGACATATTCATTCCTGGCATTCTGGTATCTTTCTCTGCTCTCCAGTGTCCTGTTATTCCTATAGTTTCTCCATGCCCTTTTACTTTGCTGCTTAGCTAGCCTACATCTTTGATTAAACCATGGGTTTCTCATCTTCATTTCTCCGTTTTCCTTTTGGACTGGGACAAACTTGTTTGCTGCGTCCTTGCACTTCTGCGTGATGTAATCCATCATATCTTGGGCCGTCTTTCCCCTGAGCTCTGTTTCCCATGCTATATCTGTTAGGAATTTTCTTATCCCCTCATAGTTTCCCTTTCGGTATGCTAACCTTTTGGTTTCGGTATCCCTCCTCGAGTTCAATAACCCTTCTTCAATCAAGTACTCAAACACCAGTACACTGTGGTCGCTCATTCCTACTGGGTCCTCAAAACCGATTTCTCTTATGTCGGAGTCGTTCAGAGTGAAGACTAGGTCGAGTCTCGCTGGTTCGTCATTGCCTCTCATCCTTGTGGGTTCTCCGACATGCTGCGTTAAAAAGTTGCTTGTCACCACCTCCAATAGTTTGGCTCTCCACGTATCCTCGCCTCCATGCGGTTCCTTGTTCTCCCAGTCAATCTTTCCGTGATTGAAGTCGCCCATGATGAGCAGGTGGGATCTATTTCTACAGGCAGCAGAGGCTGCCCTCTCAATTATAGTGTTAACTGCCTTGTTGTTGTTTTCATACTCTTGACTGGGTCTCCTGTCATTTGGTGGAGGGTTGTATATTACTGCTACTACTATTCTTGGTCCTCCCATTGTTATGGTGCCTGCTATGTAGTCTCTGAACTCCTCACAGCCCGGGATGGCCATCTCCTTAAAACTCCATTCCCTTCTCATGAGTAGGGCCACTCCGCCTCCTCCTCTACCTTCCCTCTCTTTCCTTATTACTGTATACTCCTGGGGAAACACGGCATTCGTTATGATTCCAGAGAGTTTTGTTTCAGTGAGTCCGATTACATCTGGGTTAACTTCTTGTGCTCTTTCCCTTAGTTCACTTGTCTTGCTTGTGATCCCATCTATGTTCGAGTACATCACCCTGAAACTGACTCTCTTCTGCTTCTTTTCTGGGGGGGACCTTTGGGATCTGGGGTGAGTGGGAGCTGGGGGGACCTGGCACGGGGGGATTGGTGGAGGAGGGAGGGCTTGGGGTGGTGGGGGAGAGGGGGAGGGTACAGGGGGTGGATAAGAGGGGGAGGGTACAGGGGGTGGATAAGAGGGGGAGGGTACAGGGGGTGGATAAGAGGGGGAGGGTACAGGGGGTGGGTAAGAGAGGGAGGGTTGGGGAAGCATGGGGGGAGGAGAGGCTGTGGGGGATAGGGGAGATGGGGGGGCTTGGGGGAAGAGAAAAGGGTGGAGGGCTTGGGGGGCGTGGGGGAAAAGGGAGGGCTGAGGTGGGTGAGGAAGAGGGGAGGGTTTAGGGGAGTGGGGGAGAGGGGAAGACTTAGGTGGGGTGGGGGAGAGTGGGGGGCTTAGGGGGGAGGGGGAGAAGGGAGGGCATGGGGGTGGGAGAGACGGGAAGGCATGTGGGAGAAGGGAGGGCATGGGGGATGGGGGAGAAGGGAGGTCCTGGGGAGAGGGGTGAGGGGGAGAAGGGGGGTGAGTGGGGGGTGGGGGGTGGGTGGGGGGAGGGTGCCCTAGGTGGGTACTTAGTGGGGGGCTGACAGGGGATGGGGCAGGTTGGGTGTCTGTTGGGTAGAATTTGGGGGTGGTGCCCCAATCCCTGTGGCTGTTGCACTGTTTGAGGAGGGTTCTCCACTTCCCTCTGGGATTGTAGGGTTCTGGGTTGTGGTACTCTGATTTCCTTCTCTCTTCCTGCGCTCCTTCCTCGCGTCTGCTGTCCGTATTCTCTCTTCCCTTGTCATATCCCTCTGCAGGAATATTTTCTTGAACTTCTCTACACCTTTTAGACAACACTTCCTTGCTAGCAGTTCCTCTTTCGCGATTTCGCTCATGAAAACCACCTTTATCATTCGGTCTCTGTCCTTGTTGTACTTTCCAAGCCTGAAAACCTTTTCAACATTTCGCTCAGCTCCCTCCATCCTTACCTCTTTAAGGATCTCTTTAATCATGTTTTTGTCCTTGTCTCTCCGCTCCTTTGGTCTGGTCCCTGTTTGTTCTTCAATGCCTGCTACTACTACTGCTCTATTTCTCTCTATCAGCCGGCTAGTACATCTAGCTGCTTCCTGAGAGGAAGCCACTTCCATGGCAACTTCCTTAACCGCAGACCTAGCTTCAGGGCTCTTTTTAAGCATTTCAGCAAATGAGATCTGGGTTGTGGTGGTCCCCTCCACAGTAGCATTCCCATCTCCCTGGGGTACGGTTTGTGCCTGGTATTGTGGAAGAGTCTCCTTTAGGTATCTTATCTCCTCCTTTGCTGCCCTTAAATCATCTTGCAGGTTGGCTACTGTCTCCCTCATTACCCTCAGTCCTTCACTGAATTCATTCTGCATTTGCTGGAGTACTTCCTTCATCCAGGCTTCCTGTTCCATCCCATCCTCTGTGTTTGTTCCAGTTGTGAATTTCCTGCATTTGGCAGTCAGAGTTCGTCTCCCTTCCATGATTTCCCTATGAGTGTGTGTGTGTGTGTGAGAGAGAGAGAGAGAGAGAGAGAGAGAGAGAGAGAGAGAGAGAGACAGACAGACACAGAGAGAGAGAGGGGGGGGAGGGAGAGAGAGGGGGGGAGGAAGAGAGAGAGGGGGAGGAAGAGAGAGAGGGGTGGGAGCGAGAGAGGGGAGGGAGAGAGAGGGGGGAGGAAGAGAGAGAGGGGGAGGAAGAGAGAGAGGGGTGGGAGCGAGAGAGGGGAGGGAGAGAGAGAGGGGAGGGAGAGAGGGGGTGAGGGAGAGAGAGGGGGAGGGGGAGAGAGAGAGGGGGGGAGAGAGAGAGAGGGGGAGGGGGAGAGAGAGAGGGGGAGGGGGAGAGAGAGAGGGGGAGGGGGAGAGAGAGGGGGGAGGGGGAGAGAGAGGGGGGAGGGGGAGAGAGAGGGGGGAGGGGGAGAGAGAGGGGGAGGGGGAGAGAGAGGGGGAGGGAGAGAGAGAGGGGGAGGGAGAGAGAGAGAGGGGGAGGGAGAGAGAGGGGGGAGGGAGAGAGAGGGGGAGAGGGAGAGAGAGGGAGAGAGAGGGGGAGAGGGAGAGAGAGGGGGAGAGGGAGGGAGAGGGGGAGAGTGAGAGAGAGGGGGAGAGGGAGGGAGAGGGGGAGAGGGAGAGAGAGGGGGGAGAGGGAGAGAAAGGGGGAGGGAGAGAGAGAGAGAGAAAGGGGGAGGGAGAGAGAGAGAGAGAGAGGGGGAGAGAGAGAGAGAGAGAGAGAGAGAGAGAGAGAGAGAGAGAGAGAGAGAGAGAGAGAGAGAGAGGAGAGAGAGAGAGAGAGAGAGGGGGGGGGGAGAGAGAGAGGGGGGAGAGAGAGAGAGAGAGAGAGAGAGGAGGTGTGTGAGTATATGGGGAGAGGTGGAAGGTGGAAGTGAGGGAGGGGGATGGAGAGGGTGTGTGGGGGTGGGTTAGTGCGGGAGGGTACAGAGAGAGATTGTGTGTGTGTGCGTGTGTGTGTGTGTGCGTGCGTGTGTGTGGTGTGTGTGTGTGTGTGTGTGTGTGTGTGTGTGTGTGTGTGTGTGTGTGTGTGTGTGTGTGTGTGTGTGTGTGTGTGTTTGTATGTGTGTGTGTATGTGTGTGTGTTGAGTGCGGGGGTGTTTGTGTATAGGGGGAGGGGTAGGGGGGTGTCTTGGGGTACTGTAAGGCGTGGGAACGTGAGGGGTGAGGGTGGGTGAGTGAGGGTGAGCGGTCACCAGTGTGTGCGTGCGTGCATGTGTGTGTGTTTACACTGGCTTGTTGTGGTGAGGAGGAGGGGGGGGGTAGGTCTAGTCAGTGGCGGTGTAATGTCACACACAGGTGTGAGAAGCTGGTACCAAGCTGAGGCTCTTGAGCTACTTTTTCGTATTTTAATTACTTATGTTCAAAGCTAATTACTATATAAAAAAAAAAAAAAAAACACTGTACACCTTATATGACTGACTTTGAGAGGCACTCACCTCCGAGTAAGCATCCCACAGCACAATTAGGTGATTTATGAAGCGATGTCCGATATTGTTGTTGTGTGTGTGTGTGTGTGTGTGTGTGTGTGTGTGTGTGTGTGTGTGTGAGTGTGTGTAAGTGTCTGTACTCGCCTATTTGTGCTTGCGGGGGTTGAGCTTTGGCTCTTTGGTCCCGCCTCTCAACTGTCAATCAACTGGTGTACAGGTTCCTGAGCCTACTGGGCTCACATTTGAAACTGTGTATGGAGTCAGCCTCCACCACTGTGTGTATGTTGTGTGTGTGTTATGTGTGTGTGTGTGTGTAATTATCTAAGTGTAATTACCTAAGTGTAGTTACAAGACGAGAGCTACGCTCGTGGTGTCCCGTCTTCCCAGCACTCTTTGTCATATAAATCTTTAAAATTACTGACGGTCTTGGCCTCCGCCACCTTCTTACCTAACTTGTTCCAACCGTCTACCACTCTGTTTGCTAAAGTGAATTTTCTTATATTTCTTCGGCATCTGTGTTTAGCTAGTTTAAATCTATGACCTCTTGTTCTTAAAGTTCCAGGTCTCAGGAAATCTTCCCTATCAATTTTATCGATTCCTGTTACTATTTTGTATGTAATGATCATATCACTTCTTTTTCTTCTATCTTCTAGTTTTGGCATATTTAATGCCTCTAACCTCTCCTCGTAGCTCTTGCCCTTCAGTTCTGGGAGCCACTTAGTAGCATGTCTTTGCACCTTTTCCAGTTTGTTGATGTGCTTCTTAAGATATGGGCACCACACAACCGCTGCAAATTCCAACTTTGGTCTAATAAAAGTCGTGAACAATTTCTTTAGTATTTCTCCATCCATGTATTTAAAAACAATTCTGAAGTTAGAAAGTATAACATAAGCTTCTCGCACAATGTTCTTAATGTGGTCCTCAGGTGACAGTTTTCTATCTAGAACCACCCCTAGATCTCTTTGTCAGAATTCTTTAAAGATTTCTCACATAATATATAGGTTGTGTGAGGTCTATGTTCTCCTATTCCACATTCCATAACATGGCATTTATTAACATTAAATTCCACTTGCCAAGTGGCGCTCCATATACTTATTTTGTCCAGGTCATCCTGAAGGGCATGACAATCATCTAGGTTTCTTATCCTTCCTATTATCTTAGCATCATCAGCAAACATGTTCATGTAATTCTGTATACCAACTGGTAGATCGTTTATGTAGACAATGAACATTACCGGTGCAAGAACTGAACCCTGTGGTACTCCACTCGTAACATTCCTCCAATCCGATACCTTGCCTCTGATTACGGCACTCATTTTTCTGTCAGTTTGGAAATTTTTCATCCATGTTAGAAGCTTACCTGTCACCCCTCCAATATGTTCCAGTTTCCAGAACAACCTCTTATGGGGAACTCTGTCGAAAGCCTTTTTTTTCAGGTCCAGATAGATGCAGTCAACCCAACCATCTCTTTCCTGTAAAATCTCTGTGGCTCGATCATAAAAACTGAGCAAGTTCGTTACACAGGATCTTCCAGGTCGAAAACTATACTGTCTGTCTGATATTATATCGTTTCTCTCCAGGTGTTCTACCCATTTAATTTTAATTATGTTTTCCAATATTTTGATTATTACACTTGTCAATGATACAGGTCTATAATTGAGGGGGTCTTTCCTGCTTCCACTTTTGTAGATTGGAACTATGTTAGCCTTTTTCCACACATCAGCTACAACTCCTGTAAACAGGGATGCCTGAAAGATCAGTTGAAGTGGAATGTTGAGCTCAGGTGCACATTCTCTCAGAACCCATGGTGGAACTCCATCTGGGCCAGCTGCTGTGTTCTTACTCGAGCATTCTTGAGTCTCCTTGAGCATTTCTTCCACTTCGTCTCTAGACACCTCTATGTGCTCTATGTTGTTCTCTGGAATTCTTATTGTGTCTGGTTCCCTGAAGATTTCATTTTGTACAAACACACTTTGGAACTTTTCGTTTAGTGTTTCACACATTTCCTTTTCATTTTCTGTGAATCTATTTCCCATTTTCAACCTCTGTATATCATCCTTTACCTGCAATTTGTTGTTTATGAGTTTATAGAACAGACCTGGTTCTGTTTTACATTTGTCTGCAATCCCTTTTTCAAAATTTCTTTCTGCCTCTCTCCTCACTGCCGTGTAGTTGTTTCTCGCATCTTTGTATCGCTGGTATGTTTCGGGGTTTGGCCTCTTCCTGTATTGATTCCATTTTTGTGTCTTTTGGTCTCTGGCCCTCTCGCAATTTCTGTTGAACTAATCTTGTTTCCAAGTTCTGCATCTCTGTTTTGGTATAAGTTTTGTTGTGCCTTTAGCATATATTTCACAAAACTTGACATACATCTCCTTCACTTCCTTGCTTAGCAACAAGTCTGTCCAATTATACTCGCTAAAAAAATTTCTAAGGTCGCCATCATGTCCTCTCCTAAAGTCAGGTTTTTCAACTGCTTCAGCCTCCATATTTTCTTCCAGATTATAACACATTGCATACTTTATTCCCCAAAAAGACATGGTCACTTTTACCCAAGGGAGGAAGGTACTGAATGTCAAATATTTCTTCCTTCTTCCTGGTAAATATCAAATCTAGCATGGAGGGAACGTCCCCTTCCCTCATCCTCGTAGCTTGTTTAACATGTTGATACAAGAATGTTTCCAGGATGAGGTCTACAAATTTACAGGTCCAAAAATCTTCTGTTTTAGCTTCATATGCTTCCCAGTCTATGGTCCAACTACTTGGGCTGGACGATAGAGCGACGGTCTCGCTCCGTGCAAGTCGGCGTTCAATCCCCCGACCGTCCAAGTGGTTGGGCACCATTCCATCCCCCCGTCCCATCCCAAATCATTATCCTGACCCCTTCCAAGTGCTATATAGTTGCAATGGCTTGGCGCTTTCCCCTGATAACTCCTTCCTTCCTTCCCAGTCAATGAATTTCAAGTTGAAGTCACCGACTATCAACAGTCGTGATCTATCATTATCCGCTCTCGCTATGATCTCTCTCATTATTGTTATAAGACCTTCTCGTTTACTATCTAGCTCCTCCTTTGACCATGTGCTGCTTCTCGGTGGACTATATGCATTTATCATCATTAGTTTATCATCCTCATGGCAGATCTCTAGTGCTATTATGTCAACTTCTTGTGGATTGGCAGTCATTATTTCGTTCACCTTTAGGTGTTCTTTTACCAGCACAGCAACGCCACCGCCTTTCCTAATTTTTCTGTCCCGTCTCCAAATTGAGTAGCCCCTTGGGAATATGACCTCATTTAAAATTACATCTTCAAGTTTTGTCTCCGTGAGTGCAACAATGTCTGGTGTCTGCAACTGTATTACATCACTTAACTCCAGTATCTTCGATCTCACTCCATCTATGTTGGTGTATGCAGTCTTCAGGAACTTGTTCCCCCTCTCCTTATTCTTCACTCCCCCTCTCTCTAATGATTTTGTTGGTTTGCCTTTATGTACCACTTTACTGGTCTGCCTACCCCTGCCACTTTGTAGAAAAAAAAAATGATTTCTTCTTCATTTCTGCTCTCATTTAAACGTTTTGCCTCGGCGAGGTTCAGTTTCAGCTTCTCTCTGTCTTCTTTTGAAAGATCTCGTCTTAACGACCACACTTTCCCATCCTCATTACTTTGTAATTTTCTAGCATTCCTTAGTACTTCTTCCATCTGTTTGGCACCATTTAGGATGATCCTCAAAGGTCGATCTTTCCCTTTTACATATCTGCCTATTCTCCTGTAGTCGCACACATTCTCTATGGTTGTAAGACCTTCCACGAGGCCAACAATTTTATCTACTACTTTTGCTTCTTCTACAGCTCTTTCTGACCTAGATGTTATCTCCTTTTCTTTGCAGCCAAAAATGATCAGGGACTTACTACGATCAACTGTGTTTTGCACCAGCTTAGGGTTAGATGCCAATTCTTTTCTCACTTCCAGCCTAATGTTTGTTTTATCTTGGTTGCTGCAGTGTTTGACTTCCATTACTGCTTCTTCTATTTTTTTCCTTCTCCTTGGCCACTTGTGCATAAGTGAGTTGCATATCTTTCTTGCACTGTTCTATTCCCTGTGTAACTTCCTCCATCTGTGCTGACAAAAGCTGTTTCTCCTGTTGAATTTCCTTACCTAACCTATTGTAGTCATTTATGTTTAAATTTACTTTAACTTCTTCCAAAGCTATTTTTAAGAGTTTATTTTCTTCTTCCATGGCTTTGCAATTTGTTTCCAATTTATTCTTATCCTTGCGCAAGTCTTCCACTAAACCCTCAAGACATACAACTTTGCTATTTAAATGGTCATTACTTTCTTTCTATTTACTGATTATTTCTACATGAGAGTTCACTATAGTATCTAATTTTACCAACTTGTTGTGTAGACTGCTAATATCAATGCTTTCTTCATTGAATCCCTCAAAATCAAGCTCTTTTGTTTTTCCTCTTGCCCGCGGCCATCTTGAATGTTCTTTGCACTGTAAACACTAGGGCAACTTTTTCTCGTCCAATTTTTCACTTCCCTTAGCACTTTCCTGTTATCTCGCCTATTTTTCAAGAGCACTATACCTTTATGTTCTCTGGGACACCACTCACTATCATCATCCTGTACTACAATACTTAGGATTGAAATATGCTGGAGCTGCTCTGATGCAAGTGTTGACGCTAGGGGTGTCACCTTTTGAATCTTTTGACGGTGTGTACTCACCAAATTGTACTCGCCTATTTGTGCTTGCGGGGGTTGAGCTTTGGCTCTTTGGTCCCGCCTCTCAACCGTCAATCAACAGGTGTACAGGTTCCTGAGCCTACTGGGCTCTATCATATCTACATTTAAAACGGTGTATGGAGTCAGCCTCCACCACATCACTGCCTAATGCATTCCACCTGTTAACTACTATAACTACTCTGACTCTGACGTCTCCATCTGTTAACTACTCTGACTCTGACGTCTCCACCTGTTAACTACTCTGACACTGACGTCTCCACCTGTTAACTACTCTGACTCTGACGTCTCCATCTGTTAACTACTCTGACACTGACGTCTCCACCTGTTATCTACTCTGACACTGACGTCTCCACCTGTTATCTACTCTGACACTGACGTCTCCACCTGTTAACTACTCTGACACTGACGTCTCCATCTGTTAACTACTCTGACTCTGACGTCTCCATCTGTTAACTACTCTACTAAACATGGGGAGCCGGTCGGCCGAGCAGACAGCACACTGGACTTGTGATCCTGTGGTCCTGGGTTCGATCCCAGGCGCCGGCGAGAAACAATGGGCAAAAGTTTCTTTCACCCTATGCCCCTGTTACCTAGCAGTAAAAATAGGTACCTGGGTGTTAGTCAGCTGTCACGGGCTGCTTCCTGGGGGTGGAGGCCTGGCCGAGGACCGGGCCGCGGGGACACTAAAAAAGCCCCGAAATCATCTCAAGATAACCTCTGACACTGAAAAAGTTCTTTCTAACGTCCCTGTGGCTCATTTGGGTACTCAGTTTCCAACTGTGTTCCCTTGTTTGCATACATACCACCAGTGCTGAATAGTTTATCCTTGTCTACCCTGCCAATACCCCTGAGGATTTTGTAGGTAGTGATCATGTCTCCCCTTACTCTTCTGTCTTCCAGTGTCGTAAGGTGCATCTCTCGCAGCCTTTCCTCGTAACTCATGCTTCTTAGCTCCGGGACTAGTCTAGTGGCATACCTCTGAACTTTTTCCAGCTTCGTCTTGTGCTTGACAAGGTACGGGCTCCATGCTGGGGCCGCATACTCCAGGATTGGTCTTACATATGTGGTGTACAAGATTCTGAATGATTCCTTAAACAGGTTCCTGAATGCTGTTCTGATGTTAGCCAGTCTCGCATATGCCGCAGACGTTATTCTTTTTATGTGGGCTTCAGGAGACAGGTTTGGTGTGATATCAACTCCTAGATCTTTCTCTCTGTCTGTTTCATGAAGTACTTCGTCTCCCATTCTGTATCCTGTATCTGGCCTTCTGTTTCTGCCGCCTAGTTTCATTATTTTGCATTTACTTGGGTTGAACTTGAGCAACCATTTGTTGGACCATTCATTCAATTTGTCTAGGTCATCTTGTAGCCTCCTACTATCCTCCTCTGTTTCAATCCTCCTCATTTTCAATTTTTGCGTCATCAGCAAACATTGAGAGAAACGAGTCTATACCCTCCGGGAGATCATTTACATATATCAGAAACAGTATAGGTCCAAGGACTGACCCCTGCGGGACTCCACTTGTGACGTCTCACCAATCTGAGACCTCACCCCTCACAGTGACTCGTTGTCTTCTGTTGCTTAGGTACTCTCTTATCCAATGGAGTACCTTCCCTTTCACTCCATCCTGCATCTCCTGCTTTTTCACTAGCCTCTTGTGTGGTACTGTGTCAAAGGCTTTCTGGCAATCAAAAAATATGCAGACTGCCCATCCTTCTCTTGCCTGGTCGTAGAATTCAATTAACCCTGTGAGGCAGAACTTGCCATCTTTGAACCCATGTTGATGTTGTGCTACAAAATTCCTTCGCTCCAGATGCTCCACTAGCTTTCTTCGCACAATCTTCTCCATCAGCTTGCATGGTATGCAGGTTAGGGACACTGGCTTGTAGTTCAGTGCCTCCTGTCTATTCCCTTTCTTATACATATCGGGACTACGTTAGCTGCTTTACAAATTTCTGGCAGTTCCCCTGTTGCCAGTGATTTGTTTTACACTATGGAGAGTGGTAAGCACAGTGTTTCTGCTCATTCCTTTAGTATCCAAAGGGAGATTCCATCTGGGCCTATAGCCTTTGTCACATCCAACTCTAGTAAACACTTCCTTTCTTCCCGCTGATGATCTCAAAGTCTTCCAGTGGTTCCTGGTTAACTATTCCCTTTCTTATCTTTGGAATTTCTCCTTGCTCTAAGGTGAAGACCTCCTGGAATTTCTTATTCAGTTCCTTGCACACCTTGTTGTTTGTAGTGAATCCTTCTGCCCCTATCCTTAATTTCATTACCTGTTCCTTTACTGTTGTCTTTCTCCTGATGTGGCTATGCAGCAATTTAGGCTGAGTCTTTGCCTTGCTTGCGATGTCATTTTCGTATTGTCTTTCTGCCTCTCTTCTCATCCTGACATATTCATTCCTGGCATTCTGGTATCTTTCTCTGCTCTCAAGTGTCCTGTTATTCCTATAGTTTCTCCATGCCCTTTTACTGTGCTGCTTAGCTAGCCTACATCTCTGATTAAACCATGGGTTTCTCATCTTCATTTCGTTGTCTTCCTTTTGGACTGGGACAAACTTGTTTGCTGCATCCTTGCACTTCTGCGTGATGTAGTCCATCATGTCTTGGGCTGTCTTTCCCTAAGCTCTGTTTCCCATGTTATATCTGTTACAAATCTTCTTATCTCCTCATAGTTTCCCTTACGGAATGCCAGCCTTTTGTTTTCAGTATCCCTCCTCGAGTTCAATAACCCTTCTTCAACCAGATACTCAAACGCCAGTACACTGTGGTCGCTCACTCCTACTGGGTCCTCAAAACCGATTTCCCTTATGTCGGAGTCGTTCAGAGTGAAGATTAGGTTGAGTCTCGCTGGTTCATCGTTTCCTCTCATCCTTGTGGGGTCCCTGACATGTTGGCTTAGAAATTTTCTTGTCGCAACCTCCATTAGTTTGGCTCTCCATGTATCCTCGCCTCCGTGCGGTTCCCTGTTCTCCAAGTCTATCCTTCTGTGATTGAAGTCGCCCATGATGAGCAGGTGGGATCTATTTCTACAGGCAGCAGAGGCTGCCCTCTCAATTATAGTGTTAACTGCCATGTTGTTGTTTTCATACTCTTGACTGGGTCTTCTGTCATTTGGTGGAGGGTTGTATATTACTGCTACTACTATCCTGGGTCCTCCCATTGTCATGGTGCCTGCTATGTAGTCTCTGAATCCTTTGCCTTCCAATCCTTTTCCACAATCTCTCCTAATCCGTGTGTGTGGGTGTGCGCGTGTGCCGTGTGTGTGTGTGGTGTTTTTTTTTTTTACCTTATGATTGGTTGATGTCTGCTTTAATGTGTTTTTCCTACAAAGTTGAAAACCTTTCCACAACTTTTCCACAACGTCTCCACAACCTCTCCACAACCTCTCCACAATCTCTCCATAACCTCCCCACAACCTCCCCACAACCTCCCCACAACCTCCCCACAACCTCCCCACAACCTCCCCACAACCTCCCCACAACCTCTCCACAACCTCTCCACAATCTCTCCATAACCTCCCCACAACCTCCCCACAACCTCCCCACAACCTCCCCACAACCTCCCCACAACCTCTCCACAACCTCTCCACAACCTCTCCATAACCTCCCCACAACCTCCCCACAACCTCCCCACAACCTCTCCACAACCTCTCCACAACCTCTCCATAACCTCCCCACAACCTCTCCACAACCTCTCCACAACCTCTCCACAACCTCTCCACAATCTCTCCATAACCTCCCCACAACCTCTCCACAATCTCTCCATAACCTCCCCACAACCTCTCCACAATCTCTCCATAACCTCCCCACAACCTCCCCACAACCTCCCCACAACCGCACCACAACCTCTCCACAACCGCACCACAATCTCTCCACAACCTCTCCTAACAAAATTTAAACTATCCTATCCTAATGTGTCTCTACAGAAGAAATCACAATACCTTTGACCATGTCTTGGTGTAATGGTCTAAGGCGTTGTTTGGGAGTACACCACAACACTGCCTAATGCATTCCACCTGTTAACTACTCTGACACTGAAAAAGTTCTTTCTAACGTCCCTGTGGCTCATTTGGGTACTCACTTTCCACCTGTGTCCCCTTGTTCGTGTCCCACCTGTGTTAAATAGTTTATCTTTATCTACCCTTTCAATTCCTCTGAAAATTTTATATTTAGTGATCATATCTCCCCAAACTCTTCTGTCTTCCAGTGTCGTGTGGTTTAGTTCCAATAATCTTTCCTTGTAGCTCATTCCTCTCAGCTCGGGGACTAGCCTGGTGGCAAACCTTGAATCTTTCCTAACTTCGTTTTGTGTATGACTATATATATGGACTCCTGGCTGGAGCCGCATATTTCAGTATTGGTCTGACGTACGAACACAAGGTTCTGAATGATTCCTTACACAAGTTTCTGAAGAGTTCTTATGTTCGCCAGCCTTGCATACGCCGCTGATGTTATGCTTTTAATGTTGGCTTCAGAGGATAAGTCTGGTGTGATATCAACCCTCAGATCTTTCACTTTTCCTGACTTCTCTCTTTCTCTTCTCTTCTTTCTCTCTTGAAGGATTTCCTCTCCCAGTTTGTGTTTGTCCTGCTCCCTATGCCTATTTTCATCACTTTGCACTTGCTCAAACTAAACTCTAGTAGCCATTTATTGGACCATTCCTTCAGTCTGTTCAGGTCATCCAGTAGCCTCTTGCTGTCCTCCTCTGTCTTAATCCTTCTCATAATTTTACCATCAGCAGCAAACATTGAGAGGAATGAGTCTATACCTTCTGGAAGATCATTCACGTATATCACAAATAAGATAGGACCGAATACATAACCCTGCGGGACTCCGCTGGTGACATCACGCCAGTCAGATGTCTCACCTCTCACAGTAATAACTATCTGCTTCGTGTTGTTTAGGTACCCCTTTATCCAAACTTGACTACATTGGAGCATCCTACCACTTAAACTAGCTTGTTTCTCCAACTTATGCAACAATCTCTTATGGGGGTACTGTGTCAAAAGCTTTCTGACAGTCCAATAAAATCCAGTCTTCCCATCCTTCTCTTTGTTGCTTAATGCTTGTTACTTGGTCATAGAATTCTATTAAACCTATGAGACACGACTTGCCATCCCTGAACCCATGTTGGTGGTGTTACAAAGTCCCCTCTCTCCAGATGTGCTTCCAGCCTTTTTCTCACGATCTTCTCCATCACCTTGCATGGTATACAAGCTAAGGACACTGGCCTGTAGTTTAAGATCTCCTGCCTATCCCACATTTTTGTATATTGGGACTATATTAGCTGTCGTCCAACTCTCTGATAGGCCTCCTGTTTCCAGTGACTTGTTATTCGCCATAGATAGTGGCATACAAAGTGCTTTTGCCCCCTCTGTCAGTATCCATGTTGAGATTCCATCAGGTCCAACAGCCTTAGTCAGATCGAGTAGATTTCTCCTATTTTTGTCACTATTTTTCTTCCCTGTCATGTCATGCTCCCCGGCCAGGCTCGTGGATCAGAACGTACCCTCATACATCAATGAGCCACCTGGCCTCAAATTATTCAGTTGCAATATGTCTAGGGTGAACGTCCTCACCACCTTACTGAAGCACACTTGACTCCGCTTCTTGTATACACAAATCTCTCTATACATTCAACCTAATAACAATGAATTAACACCAAGTACAAGTCATAGCAACTAGATGTCACTAAGTCAAGATCACTTTTAGGGGCCTCGTAGCCTGGTGGATAGCGCGCAGGATTCGTAATTCTGTGGCGCGGGTTCGATTCCCGCACGAGGCAGAAACAAATGGGCAAAGTTTCTTTCACCCTGAATGCCCCTGTTACCTAGCAGTAAATAGGTACCTGGGAGTTAGTCAGCTGTCACGGGCTGCTTCCTGGGGTGTGTGTGTGTGTGGTGTGGAAAAAAAAAAGAAAAAAAAAATAGTAGTTAGTAAACAGTTGATTGATAGTTGAGAGGCGGGCCGAAAGAGCAAAGCTCAACCCCCGTAAAAACACAACTAGTCAAGATCACTTAACATTGGGACCCTAGTCAAGACTGGCTGAAAGGTTGTGAACACGGTGGGTTATCTTGAGATGTTTTCGGGGCTTTAGTGTCCCTGCGGCCCGGTCCTCGACCAGGTCTCCACCCCCAGGAAGCAGCCTGTGACAGCTAACTAACACCCAGGTACCTATTTTACTGCTAGGTAACAGGGGCATAGGGTGAAAGAAACTCTGCCCATTGTTTCTCGCCGGCGCCCGGGATCGAACCCAGGACCACAGGATCATAAATCCAGAACATCAATAACACAAGTCAGTGAACTATCACTTTGTCTTCAGAAAAACAAAGTCCCAAATGGACTGGCAAATGTCAAAGTCTATTAACTCTTCTCAAATAATCACAGTCTACAATGACTTTACAAATGACAAAGTCAATTACTCGTCTTCAAACGTTAGAGTTATAATGACTGGATAAACTGGCCGAGTCCAGACTCGCCTCTCCAGAGGTAAAGTTCACACAGTCACCAAAATATGACAACGTCCCCAAACGGTTCAACTAATAATGTAAGTCACCTTACCACAATAGTTACAATTTAAGAATCTGGTGAAAACACTTTAACTCTGATCTACACAAATCCTCCTCCTCCTACATACTGGTAAGAAGGCAATATATATATATATATATATATATATATATATATATATATATATATATATATATATATATATGTCGTACCTAGTAGCCAGAACGCACTTCTCAGCCTACTATGCAAGGCCCGATTTGCCTAATAAGCCAAGTTTTCATGAAATAATTGTTTTTCGACTACCTAACCTACCTAACCTAACCTAACCTATCTTTTTCGGCTACCTAACCTAACCTATAAAGATAGGTTAGGTTAGGTTAGGTAGGGTTGGTTAGGTTCGGTCATATATCTACGTTAATTTTAACTCCAATAAAAAAAAATTGACCTCATACATAATGAAATGGGTAGCTTCATCATTTCATAAGAAGAAAATATGAGAAAATATAATAATTCATGAAAACTTGGCTTATTAGGCAAATCGGGCCTTGCATAGTAGGCTGAGAAGTGCGTTCTGGCTACTAGGTACGACATATATATATATATATATATGTCGTACCTAGTAGCCAGAACTCACTTTTTGGCCTACTATTCAAGGCCCGATTTGCCTAATAAGCCAAGTTTTCCTGAATTAATATATTTTTTCTAATTTTTTTCTTATGAAATGATAAAGCTACCCATTTCATTATGTATGAGGTCATTTTTTTTTTATTGGAGTTAAAATTAACGTAGATATATGACCGAACCTAACCAACCCTACCTAACCTAACCTAACCTATCTTTATAGGTTAGGTTTGGTTAGGTAGCCGAAAAAGTTAGGTTAGGTTAGGTTAGGTAGGTTAGGTAGTCGAAAAACAATTAATTCATGAAAACTTGGCTTATTAGGCAAATTTGGCCTTGCATAGTAGGCTGAGAAGTGCATTCTGGCTACTAGGTACGACATATATATATATATATATATATATATATATATATATATATATATATATATATATATATATATATATATATATATACGTCCAAAAATATCCCTGCTAAACAATACTCCAGACAGCACACACAAGAAGAGTATTCCATTATCACACCACAGACCAGTGAGGTAACTCTGCCTCACACCACAGACCAGTGAGGTAACTCTGGCTCACACCACAGACCAGTGAGGTAACTCTGGCTCACACCACAGACCAGTGAGGTAACTCTGGCTCACACCACAGACCAGTGAGGTAACTCTGGCTCACACCACAGACCAGTGAGGTAACTCTGCCTCACACCACAGACCAGTGAGGTAACTCTGGCTCACACCACAGACCAGTGAGGTAACTCTGGCTCACACCACAGACCAGTGAGGTAACTCTGCCTCACACCACAGACCAGTGAGGTAACTCTGCCTCACACCACAGACCAGTGAGGTAACTCTGCCTCACACCACAGACCAGTGAGGTAACTGCCTCACACCACAGACCAGTGAGGTAACTCTGCCTCACACCACAGACCAGTGAGGTAACTCTGCCTCACACCACAGACCAGTGAGGTAACTCTGCCTCACACCACAGACCAGTGAGGTAACTCTGCCTCACACCACAGACCAGTGAGGTAACTCTGCCTCACACCACAGACCAGTGAGGTAACTCTGCCTCACACCACAGACCAGTGAGGTAACTCTGCCTCACACCACAGACCAGTGAGGTAACTCTGCCTCACACCACAGACCAGTGAGGTAACTCTGCCTCACACCACAGACCAGTGAGGTAACTCTGGCTCACACCACAGACCAGTGAGGTAACTCTGGCTCACACCACAGACCAGTGAGGTAACTCTGGCTCACACCACAGACCAGTGAGGTAACTCTGGCTCACACCACAGACCAGTGAGGTAACTCTGGCTCACACCACAGACCAGTGAGGTAACTCTGGCTCACACCACAGACCAGTGAGGTAACTCTGGCTCACACCACAGACCAGTGCGGTAACTCTGCCTCACACCACAGACCAATGAGGTAACTCTGCCTCACACCACCACACACCACAGACCAGTGAGGTAACTCTGCCTCACACCACAGACCAGTGATGTAACTCTGCCTCACACCACAGACCAGTGAGGTAACTCTGCCTCACACCACAGACCAGTGAGGTAACTCTGCCTCACACCACAGACCAGTGAGGTAACTCTGCCTCACACCACAGACCAGTGAGGTAACTCTGCCTCACACCACAGACCAGTGAGGTAACTCTGCCTCACACCACAGACCAGTGAGGTAACTCTGGCTCACACCACAGACCAGTGAGGTAACTCTGGCTCACACCACAGACCAGTGAGGTAACTCTGGCTCACACCACAGACCAGTGAGGTAACTCTGGCTCACACCACAGACCAGTGAGGTAACTCTGGCTCACACCACAGACCAGTGAGGTAACTCTGGCTCACACCACAGACCAGTGAGGTAACTCTGCCTCACACCACAGACCAGTGAGGTAACTCTGCCTCACACCACAGACCAGTGAGGTAACTCTGGCTCACACCACAGACCAGTGAGGTAACTCTGCCTCACACCACAGACCAGTGAGGTAACTCTGCCTCACACCACAGACCAGTGAGGTAACTCTGCCTCACACCACCACCACACACCACAGACCAACGCTACACATAATATACTTCAACACAGAGTACAGACAACAAACAGAAACATACTCCTACGTATATATACACCTTGGGAACATACGCAGATGTTCAACTACACAAAATTAGCGTCATACAAATATGTATATATAACAGATACAAGGTTACCAACCACACCAGTTGGCTGAACTGACACACACACACACACGCGCGCGCATACACACACACACGCACGCACGCGCATACACACGCACGCACGCGCATACACACGCACGCACGCGCATACACACGCACGCGCATACGCACGCACGCGCATACACACGCACGCGCATACACACGCACGCACGCGCATACACACGCACGCACGCGCATACACACGCACGCACGCGCATACACACGCACGCACGCGCATACACACGCACACACGCACGCACACACGCACACACGCACACACGCACACGCACACACGCACGCACACGCACACGCACACACGCACGCACACACACACACACACACACACACACACGCACACACACGCACACACACACACGCACACACGCACACACACACACACGCACACACACACACACGCACGCACGCGCATACACACACACACACACACAGGGGCCTCGTAGCCTGGTGGATAGCGCGCAGGACTCGTAATCCTGTGGAGCGGGTTCGATTCCCGCACGAGGCAGAAACAAATGGGCAAAGTTTCTTTCGCCCTAAGTGCCCCTGTTAGCTAGCAGTAAATAGGTACCTGGGAGTTAGTCAGCTGTCACGGGCTGCTTCCTGGGGTGTGTGTGTGTGGTGTGTAAAAAAAAAAAAAAATAGTAAACAGTTGATTGACAGTTGAGAGGCGGGCCGAAAGAGCAAAGCTCAACCCCCGCAAAAACACAACTAGTAAACACAGGGATGTAACACCACTATAATGGAACACCACTATAATGGAACACCACTATAATGGATACTAAACTAATAATGTAAACACTACTTATCCTGAGTAACACTTCCCCATCGGTTGCACTTGATAACACTGTTATGAGCTGACATATGATGGTTATACCGGAACTCAAAGGTACACTGCCAACAAGGAAATGTTAACACAGGATTAAATACGCTGCCACCATCTGCCTTTGACCATTGAGACTATATCAAGCAACGAGGCAAGAAACATTGCTTGACTTGGAGAGTACTTTCTATGACTGTCATTAATTATGGGACGTTTGTCAGCCACTATATCCAAAAGGCTAAGAGGATTCAACAATTGACACAAACGGGAAATTTAACAAGAGTTTATTGAGACCAAAATTATGTCAATCACCACTTATAAATCCTACTCTAACACTGGCAAAAAGTTAAGAAATTTGGACATGGAACAAAACCTCAGAGATCACACACATTACCTTAAGACCTCTGCCTCTCCCTGGCTGAGATGTTCTTCACAGACCCGCTCTCAATCCCGGTGTACCGCACTCTCCTACTAAGTCCCTACAGGACCTCTATATACAACCCCCACAGGGGGGAGGGGGGAGATCTGCTGTTGCTACCTACACCAAGAATGTAAAAGAACGGCCACACATGTACAAACACTCAAGAATTTTCATTAAGCTTGTTTGACATTTACCATACACTCTTCAAGAGAGGAGTTATTAATTACGTGTGTGACTGACCTCTGACCTGGCCAAAAGGGGGAGATCCAGGGATGTTTACACATAAGAATCTGGAGTCAAATTCCCTTGCAAGGTTTGCAAGAGCGCCGTGTACCTTTTAGTTCCGGTGTAACCATTATATGTCAGCTCATAACAGTGTTACCAAGTGCAACCGATGGGAAAGTGTTACTCAGGATAAGTAGTGTTTACATTATTAGTTTAGTATCCATTATAGTGGTGTTCCATTATAGTGGTGTTCCATTATTGTGGTGTTCCATTATAGTGGTGTTACAGGGAGCCGGCCGGCCGAGCGGACAGCACACTGGACACGTCATCCTGTGATCCCGGGCGCCGGCGAGAAACCATAAGCAGAGTTTTTTTTCACCCTAATGCCCCTGTTACCTAGCAGTAAATAGGTACCTGGGAGTTAGTCAGTTGTCACGGGCTGCTTCTTGGGGTGTGTGTGGTGTGGGGGAAAAAATAATAGTAGTAGTAGAAACGGTTGATTGACAGTTGAGAGGCGGGCCGAAAGAGCAGAGCTCAACTTCCGCAAGCACAACTAGGTCAATACATCTAGGTGAACACAAGTAGTAGGGATGGCTCCACACAGAGGATTTTTTTTTTCAGGTCAAATATCCCGCGTGTGAGCCAGGGTTTTCAGGTAATTTTAGAAATTCGTCTGTGTGGAGCCAGGGTTTTCAGGTGAATTTGGGGAGTCACAGATTTGGAATTAAGGAATTCTTATGAGGAAAATAATTTCTGAGATTTTAGAAGTTTGTTAAGGTTTCTTATGAGGAAAATAAGTAGGAAAATCTTAAAGAAAATTTTTAGAAAATATCGTGTTTGTGTCACAGCTTTTCCAGGTGAACTCTACGGACATATTTTGCCTGTTTTCAACTTAAAAAAAATTCGTCTGTGTGAGCCATGGTTTTCAGGTTCCAATATCGTCTGCGTGAGTCAAGGTTTTGAGGTCCAATATCCCGCTTGTGAGCCAGGGTTTTCAGGTAAATTTGTCAGTCACAGATTTTAGAAGTTGTTAAAGTTCTTATCATGAAAATAATTTCCGAGACTTAGAAGTTTGTTAAAGTTCATATGGGAGAAACTCAAATTTTTCAGAGTTCAGTTTTAAGAAAATATTTCAGAGTTTCAAATAATCATAGAAGTTTATTTATATGTTTATGACCGAATTTGTAAAAAAGACCATTTTCAGAGAATATTGTCTTAGATGATTTGTTAAGGAAAACAGACAACTTAGCCATAACATTTAGTTTTATATCCATTTACAGCTATTTCACCTGTAAAGACCAAAATTGAACAGAGTCCAGTTATAGACAGAATTTCGTCAGAGTCCATTTTATACCCAATTTTCGTCAGAGTCCAGTTTATGCTCAAATTCGCCAGAGTCCAATTATCAACAGAAATTCGTCAGAGTCTAGTTTTCTAGCAAAATTCGCCAGAGTTCACTTTGTGCCAAAATATTCAGAGTCCAGTTCATGATCGAAATTAATCAGAGTCCAATTAAAGACCCAAATTTGACAGAGACCACATTTTCGCTACTAGCAGTCCAAATCCCCATGAAATTTTAAACAGTCATATTTCAGACGTAGTAAATAAGATCAAGTCAGTTACTGAGCTCCAGCTCTCGTCCTCCACCTTAGTTCCCTCGCACATCTTCGTCAACCTAATCAAATTCCCTGAAATTTTAGCCCTCTGTATTTCAGACACCGTAAATAAGATCAAGTCAGTTACTGAGCTCCAGCTCTCGTCCCCACCTTAGTTCTCTCTCGTATATTTGTAAATAACCCATCAATTCCCCTGAAATTTCTACCCTCTGTATTTCAGACATAGTAAATATGATGTAAACAATTATAAAACTCTAGCTCTTGTCCTCTGTCCAAGTTCACTCATGTAAATTCATTACTATCAGTCCAAATCCCCCTGAGATTTAAACACCCAACTACATTTTCAGACATATTAAATAAAAACCAGTTCAGTTATCAAGTTTCAACTCTTGTCCCCCAGCTTAGTTCATTTTGTACAAGTTCTTTATTATCCAACTAAATCACCTGAGATTTAAGATCACCTTATTTCTAACGTAGTAAAATTAATCAGGGCATTAGCCAAGCTCCATTTCCTCTGTCTTAGATCATCAGACATAAATATATTCGATCAAGTCCATCTCCAGCCTAACTCTTATCCGAGTACTCACATAACCCCAACCTGTGTAATTATCTTTCATCCCCTCTCACATTCCTCCGTCTCATCCAAGTCTCATAAATTTAAATGTAGCTGTTAATTTGCGTTCTCTTCCCCCCGTTCATAGCATATTCTCTGTAAGTTCAGATCTGTGCTTAGTCTTACATATTCTCTAGTTCTTTCCATTTTATACAAGACTTAAACAACTATTACTGTGTCCCCTATCTTATTTAAACATTACTCATATGTAAATATACCCAACTCCTTCCATCCATTACAAGTCCTAGCGTGTTCACCGCCCAACTCACTACGCTTTTTCTACTTTACATGTTGTAGCTTGTTTTCCGAACATCTTGATATCATCCCTTACAATCTCTCAATCCTTTACACGTCCCAGCATGTTCCCCCGCCCAACTTTCAACCCTTTCTTACAATTTTCCTCCATCCCTCCGCTACATGTTCTTACCCGTTCATTACAGTCCACTACATATTCTCTATTCATCTTTTTACTAATTCGTAAAACTAGTTGTTTCTGTCATTTTAGTAAGTAAGTAGATCATCGTTATTAACAACAACAACAGTAACATTACTAATTCACAGAGAGTTACTACAGAGCATGTAATAGTTATCCAGTTTTCAAATAAGGTCAATATAAATCATTCTAAGACATCTTCGTACAATTAAAGATACGTGCCTGTTCACTAGGTCATTACTTACAGTAGCATCTTAAGGCATTGTTTTCATAACTCAGCTTTATTAAACATACACCTTCAGTAATAAAAGTTCTCTATGTTTTTCACAAGTTCATTGTTCATTCTTTGTATTCCCTATTCTCCTTATCGTGTTTTCATGTTCTCTGTAAGTTCATATTCCCAGCATGATCACTGTATTCATCAACTTTTCTTACATGTGTTCTGTGCCATGTTCCCCATATGTTCTCTATGTTCATTCCCTTACATGTTATTTAACGTTCCTTAACTAAACTTATTATCCAATCAACTAAAAATAGTCAGAATTAGCCTTGTTCGACACAGTTCTTAACTAAAATAACTTTTCTCTTAGCTAAAAATTGTCAAAAAGGAACTTTAAAAATACTGTTCATAACTAACTTTATCCTTCGTCAAGTAACTGAAAATAGTCTTGTTCATCATGTTTCATTGTCATTTCTTAACTAAACTTATTCCATAGTTCCAACAAGGTTCTTAACTAACTTTATCCATCGTCAATCAACTAAAAATAATAACTTTCATCGCGTTTTAGCTAAAAGGTATTCATCAGTCAACTAAAAAATAGTTACTTCATCATGTTTCCCTGTCATTTCTTAACCGAAATATCACTTCTCTCAACTCAAAATAGTCATGTGTAGCCTCTTTCCAACACTGTTCTTAATTAAAATAACCTTTCTCTTAGCAAAAATAGTCAAGGGAAACGTTTCCAATACTGTTCATAACTAACTTTATCCATCGTCAAGTAATTGAAAATAGTCTCGTTCATCATTTCGTAACAGCCATTATGTTTTCGTCAAGTAAGAAAATATAGTCAAAGATATCTATCATCGTCGTTCTTAACTGACATTTATACTTTGTGGAGCACTAAAATAGTCACTGTCGTCATATTTTTTTCTTGTCTTTCCTCAACTAAAATAGTCAAATGTAACTTTTTCAACACTTTCGTAACTAAAATTATATGTCGTAAGTAAGAAAAAAAAATAGTCAAAGGTGCTCTTCGTGACACCAAAGTTACTCTTCGAGAAATCAAAGACACTTTTCGAGACATCAATTACTTACTCAAAGACATCAAAGTTGCAGTCAAAGACATCCTTTAAGACATCAAAGACATCCTTTAAGACATCAAAGACATCCTTTAAGACATCAAAGACATCCTTTAAGACATCAAAGACGCCTCTCGAGGCATCAAAGACACTCTCAAACACACCAAAAGACACTCTTCGTTCATCAAACTTATTCTCAGAGATATCGAAAGTTATTCTCAGAACAATCAAAAGTTATTCTAAGACAACAAAAGTTATTCTCAGAGCTACCCAAAGCTATTCTCAGAGTTAACAAAGTTGTTCCAAAAGACGTTAAAAATTAATCTCGTTCATCAAAGTTGTTTCAAAGACATCAAAGTTTATCTTAGAGTTATCAAAGGTAATCTCTAAGTCACTTTTGTTCATCAAAGTTGATCTCAGAGTTAACAAAGGTAATCTCAGACATCTTCGTTCATAAAAGTTATTCTCAGAGACATCTAAAGTTATTCTCTAAGACATCAAAGTTATTCTAAGAGCTAACAAAATACTACTCATGTTCTCAAAGTCATCAAAGTTATTCACAGAGTCATCAAAGTTATTCTGTAACTCACTTTTGTTCATTAAAGTTAATTTCTATGTTATAAAAGTTATTCTCAGAGACATATAAAGTTATTATGTAAGACATAAAAGTTATTCTCAGAGTCATCAAAGTTGTTCTCTAAGACATCAAAGTTGTTCTCTAAGACATCAATGTTGTTCTCTAAATCATAAAAGTTAATCTCTAAGTCACCTTCGTTTATTAGAGAAATTTTCCAATCCATATTCGTTGACCAAAGTTATTCTCAGAGTCATCAAAGTGATCTCTAATTCACCTTCGTTCTCCAAAAGTTGTTCTCTAAGACACCTTCGTTCATCAAAGAAACTCTCCTTCTTCCATCATGTTATTCTTTAAGCCATCTTCAGTCATAAAATTTCTCTCCAAAATGTAACTAGTTCAGCTTTTCATACCAAACCTGCACTTCTGTTAAAATATATTTTCTTAGTCACTTTACCCTAAAACTGTTTTCTGAACTACACTGTTTAAACCTACGTAACCTATTCTCTCCACCCAATGTTACTTAGTTAACGTAACGTTCCTAAACCTAACTTTACCTATCCTAACTTAACTTAGCTTACCTTTACCTATCTTACCTAACTTAACCTGCATTACCTAACTTTACCTCTCCTAACATAACTTACCTTACCTTACCAATCTTACTTAACTTTACCTATCTTACCTAACTTAACCTGCATAACCTAACTTTACCTATCCTAACATAACTTACCTTACCTTACCTATCATACCTAACTTACCTAACCTTACCTAACTTATCCTGCTTAACCTAACTTACCTACATTTACCTAACTTATCCTGCTTAACCTTACTTACATAACTTAACCTAACCTAACCTGCATAACCTAACTTTACCTATCCTAGCTTAACTTACCTTACCTTACCTAACTTACCTAACTTAACCTGCATAACCTAACCTGCTTAACTTAACTTACCTTACCATACCTATCTTACCTACATTACCTAACTTAACCTGCTTAACCTAACTTTACCTATCCTAACTTAACCTGCATAACCTAACCTGCTTACCTTACCTTACCTATCTTACCTACATTACCTAACTTAACCTGCTTAACCTAACTTTACCTATCCTAACTTAACCTGCATAACCTAACCTGCTTAACTTAACTCACCTTACCTATCTTCCCTACATTACCTAACTTAACCTGCTTAACCTAACTTTACCTATCCTAACTTAACTTACCTAACTTACCTATGTTATGATCTCAGCCTGCAGGAGAAACGAGTCTCCCTTCTTGAGAGTTATTCAGCAAGCCTGACCTAACTAGAAGGTCTAGCAAATATTGAGGTGATAACCCATATGTAAAATGGCTGGTTGGATATGTATAACAGTTTGAGATTATGGGCAATGCAGAAGAAAATAGATAAATGACTGGCTAGGAGATGTGGACATTTTGCTGGAGGCGTGAGGCTCGCTTCCGGAGGACCTTGACCTCACTTGAGTGCCAGACATCGCAGGGGGAAGCCGCGCTCCGTTTGAGCTCCCGCCAGAAGGGAACCCCTGGTGATATATCTCTAAGAGAAGAGAAGTGTGCAGACGTGCCAGCTGTGGAATTGAGCTGAGAACGTTGTGGTGTCAAGTCTTGGACGGCGAGGAGAGTTTAATAAGCTACTCAGAGGCATTTTCGTGGGCTGTGTGGAGCGCCCTGACCAGACGCCGTCAGAGGAAAAGCGCCCTCCATCAGTTAATCTGTGGTAAGCACGATATACGCCAGTTCATAGTGATCACTTGTAGTTGGTCGTGTGCCCAGCGACAGTAGCAATGTTTATTTATAAGTTAGATATGTTTTAATAAGGCAGAAAGCCTGAAATAGGAGAGTGAAGAGGGAGGAACACGGAGCGACGTCCGCCCCCTCTGAGCGCTGGCGGACGACTGAGGGAGCCTGGCTCTTGACGGAGGAAGACCCTCCCAGCGAGTGAGGACCGCCGCCAGGCGAGGTGGAGTATGGACCCGCCCAAAACGGGGGAGTCCACTCTCACTGTATGTAGAGAACAGATAGAGGTTTGAGGCAAGCGTATTGTGTGGTTATTTTTGTTTATGTGTTAAAGGGGAACATTTTATTGGAGTGTCGATGGGTTGCAGGTTTGTCTTTTGGGGAAGAAGTTGCTGAGAACTTCGAAGCCAGCAGATGAAGTAGCTGATGAGACTCCAAGGTAGTGGAGCAGAGGACCTCGAGCTGTGAGGAGAAGCAGCAGTGAAGAGGAGTGTCACGTGCTTCTGTAGAGGTGGAGAAGCACCATAGTTGCTCGAGGAAACTTCATGGTGTAGCAGCCAAGAGAGCTGTGGAGGACCCTAGCAGAAGGGTGAAGCACCGTAGTTGCTCAAGGAAACTTCATGATAGCAGCCTGGAGGAGCTGCAGAGGATCCTGGTAGTAAAGCCCGGAAGAACCTAAGGATATTAGGGTAGTGAACTTCCAGAGGTGGAAGGGAAGTTCTGGTGGATTACTTGTAGGGAGTTGATAGTGTTTGGTTGTCATTAGCGTGCAAGACGCAGTGAGAGGTGAGGGACTGTTGGCATTCTTATGTCAAGGAGTTTTTTTATACTGAAGTTTAGAGTTACAGTCGTAGGCTGGATTACCTACAGATGTATGCGTTCTAGGACTGATATTGATCGATTAATCATTGTTGTGTATCAATGAACATTTGTGCTGATATATGTTATTGCATTCAAATGCTGGTTTTCTATATATATACATTATCTTGCTGATAGTGCAACAGTGTATGTAGACTTGATCAACTTGAGGAGGTTGATAGTATCAGGTGGTGAACCAGGAGATAGGATACCACTTGATAAGCCGATAATAGTTCTGATGGTGTTGGAGTGCAACCTGATTGTGATATTATAGAGTATAGGATTCATTATTATTATATGTGTGTATGTATCGTGTACGTGCTTTGTCCAGTAAATGTGTCACAATTTGCTGGTGTTTGCCCTTGTCCTAGTGAGGCTTCCCAGGAGGTAGTAAAGAAGGAGAGAGAGAGAGAAAGAACCAAGAACCACTGCCGTGGACAGGGTAGGAGGTAATACTAGTAAGTCATAGGGGATTGAGGAGATCATATCTCATAAGGAGAGAGTGGGGAGTCACAGCGGCTCGAGTGGGTGTGTGCACGTGACAACGAGGCTAAGTGTTGGAGCCGCATCCACTAAACGTGTGACGTTGAGCCCCTCTCCAAGAGCCAGAAGCGCCAAGGGTGATCTCCTAGTATAAGCACTCTGCCGAGTTGTGGGTTGGGTTGTCCATAGAGAAGGATCAACGACGACAACACCAACCAACCCACAGTCTATAATACTAACTTAACCTAACTTATCCTGCTTAACCTAACTTACCTACCTTACCTAACTTAACCTAACTTACCTACCCTACCTAATTTAACCTGCTTAACCTAACTTACCTTACCTAACTTAACCTGCTTAACCTAACTTACATAACTTATCTTACCTATCCTAACCTAACCTAACTTGCTTTACCTAACTTAATCTTACATTCCCAAACTGATGTATCCTAACTTATCTAGTCCAACCAGACATGATCTAACTTACATAATTATTCCTGCTTGTCTTTTGTGTTTCGTCAATCATCGTCTCATATTCATTTACTCATTTCATTAGTTAATTTCTCAATTGGACATTTTTTTGCATTTCAAGTGTTATTTGTTTAAGATTGGGTGTCTAACCATTTCAAAGGATTTTTTTATATATGGGAAATTACTCGTTTCAAGGGCTAATTTCTCAAATGGTCATTTTTGCAGATCAAGGATTATTTGTTAAAGTTCATCAAGTGCTCATAAGTTGTATTTATTATGTTTGTTATCATGTATTCTTATTCCCCAACCCCTTAACCTAACCTCTTGTAATCGTAGTGTATTTAGAAGGTTCTATCATATGTTCTTATTCCCCAACCCTTTAACCTAACCTCTTGTAATCTTAGTGTATTTAGTAGGTTCTATGATATGTTCTTATTCCCCAACCCTTTAACCTAAACTTTCAGATGTAGTTTATTGTGTTTTTGACGTATTTGTTGAATATATTATCCTTTTCCTAACCTTTCAGATGTAGTTTTGTTTCTCCTTTGTATATTTTTACCCAAACCCACCATCCCACTTAACCTTCTTTTCTTCTTTTACTTTGTTTTCACATATAAGTTCATTCTTTATTTTAGTAATAATAAAATTACAATAATAAAGAATCAGATCTACTAAGACTTGAAATTGAGAAAAAACAAGAGAGCAAGGGAGTGAAAGCATGAAAAGAGGAGAAAAAGAGTAAGAGAGAGGGGGGAGGAAGAGCGTGGGAGCACTAAGACTTGAATTTGAGAAAAAAGAAAAACTAAGTGAATAAGAGTGAGGGAGCATTAAAACTTGAATTTGAGAAACAAGAGAGCATTTGAGCAAATGAGTGAGCGAGAGGGGGAGGAAGAGAGAGAATAAGGGAGAGAGATAGAAAAGGGGGTTAAAAGGGGTAGGAGAAACAAAGTAAAAGAAGGAAAGAAGGTTAAGTGGGATGGTGGGTTTGGGTAAAAATATACAAAGGAGAAACAAAACTACATCTGAAAGGTTATGAAAAGGATAATATATTCAACAAATATGTCAAAAACACAATAAACTACATCTGAAAGTTTAGGTTAAAGGGTTGGGGAATAAGAACATATGATAGAACCTACTAAATACACTAAGATTACAAGAGGTTAGGTTAAAGGGTTGGGGAATAAGAACATATGATAGAACCTACTAAATACACTAAGATTACAAGAGGTTAGGTTAAAGGGTTGGGGAATAAGAACATATGATAGAACCTTCTAAATACACTACGATTACAAGAGGTTAGGTTAAGGGGTTGGGGAATAAGAATACATGATAACAAACATAATAAATACAACTTATGAGCACTTGATGAACTTTAACAAATAACCCTTGATCTGCAAAAATGACCATTTGAGAAATTAGCCCTTGAAACGAGTAATTTCCCATATATAAAATAATCCTTTGAAATGGTTAGACACCCAATCTTAAACAAATAACACTTGAAATGCAAAAAAATGTCCATTTGAGAAATTAACCCTTGAAATGAGTAAATGAATATGAGACGATGATTGACGAAACACAAAAGACAAGTAGGAATAATTATGTAAGTTAGATCATGTCTGGTTGGACTAGACAAGTTAGGATACATCAGTTTGGGAATGTAAGATTAAGCTAGGTAAAGCAAGTTAGGTTAGGTTAGGATAGGTAAGATAAGTTATGTAAATTATGTTAAGCAGGTTAAGTTAGGTAATGTAAGTAAGTTAGGTTAAGCAGGTTAAGTTAGGTAATGTAAGTAAGTTAGGTTAAGCAGGTTAAATTAGGTAGGGTAGGTAAGTTAGGTTAAGTTAGGTAAGGTAGGTAAGTTAGGTTAAGCAGGATAAGTTAGGTTAAGTTAGGTAAGTTAGGTAAGATAGGTAAGGTAAGTTAAGTTAGGATAGGTAAAGTTAGGTTAAGCAGGTTAAGTTAGGTAATGTAGGGAAGATAGGTAAGGTAAGTTAAGTTAGGATAGGTAAAGTTAGGTTAAGCAGGTTAAGTTAGGTAATGTAGGGAAGATAGGTAAGGTAAGGTAAGGTAAGGTAAGCAGGTTAGGTTATGCAAGTTAAGTTAGGATAGGTAAAGTTAGGTTAAGCAGGTTAAGTTAGGTAATGTAGGTAAGATAGGTAAGGTAAGTTAAGTTAGGATAGGTAAAGTTAGGTTATGCAGGTTAGGTTAGGTTAAGTTATGTAAGTTAGGTTAAGCAGGATAAGCTAGGTAAATGTAGGTAAGTTAGGTTAAGCAGGATCAGTTAGGTAAGGTTAGGTAAGTTAGGTATGATAGGTAAGTTATGTTAGGATAGGTAAAGTTAGGTTATGCAGGTTAAGTTAGGTAGGATAGGTAAAGTTGAGTAAGATAGGTAAGGTAAGGTAAGTTATGTTAGGAGAGGTAAAGTTAGGTTATGCAGGTTAAGTTAGGTAAGATAGGTAAAGGTAAGGTAAGTTAAGTTAGGATAGGTAAAGTTAGGTTTAGGAACGTTACGTTAACTAAGTAACATTGGGTGCAGAGGATAGGTTACGTAGGTTTGAACAGTGTAGTTCAGAAAACAGTTTTAGGGTAAAGCGACTAAGAAAATATATTTTAACAGAAGTGCAGGTTTGGTATGAAAAGCTGAACTAGTTACATTTTGGAGAGAAATTTTATGACTGAAGATGTCTTAAAGAATAACATGATGGAAGAAGGAGAGTTTCTTTGATGAACGAAGGTGTCTTAGAGAACAACTTTTGGAGAACGAAGGTGAATTAGAGATCACTTTGATGACTCTGAGAATAACTTTGGTCAACGAATATGGATTGGAAAGTTTCTCTAATAAACGAAGGTGACTTAGAGATTAACTTTTATGATTTAGAGAACAACATTGATGTCTTAGAGAACAACTTTGATGACTCTGAGAATAACTTTTATGTCTTACATAATAACTTTAGATGTCTCTGAGAATAACTTTTATAACATAGAAATTAACTTTAATGAACAAAAGTGAGTTACAGAATAACTTTGATGACTTTGAGAACATGAGTAGTATTTTGTTAGCTCTTAGAATAACTTTGATGTCTTAGAGAATAACTTTAGATGTCTCTGAGAATGACTTTTATGAACGAAGATGTCTGAGATTACCTTTGTTAACTCTGAGATCAACTTTGATGAACAAAAGTGAGTTAGAGATTACCTTTGATAACTCTAAGATTAACTTTGATGTCTTTGAAACAACTTTGATGAACGAGATTAATTTTTAACGTCTTTTGGAACAACTTTGTTAACTCTGAGAATATCTTTGGGTAGCTCTGAGAATAACTTTTGTTGTCTTAGAATAACTTTTGATTGTTCTGAGAATAACTTTAGATATCTCTGAGAATAAGTTTGATGAACGAAGAGTGTCTTTTGGTGTGTTTGAGAGTGTCTTTGATGCCTCGAGAGGCGTCTTTGATGTCTTAAAGGATGTCTTTGATGTCTTAAAGGATGTCTTTGACTGCAACTTTGATGTCTTTGAGTAAGTAATTGATGTCTCGAAGAGTGTCTTTGATTTCTCGAAGAGTAACTTTGGTGTCACGGAGAGCACCTTTGACTATTTTTTTTTCTTACTTACGACATATAATTTTAGTTACGAAAGTGTTGAAAAAGTTACATTTGACTATTTTAGTTGAGGAAAGACAAGAAAAAAATATGACGACAGTGACTATTTTAGTGCTCCACAAAGTATAAATGTCAGTTAAGAACGACGATGATAGATATCTTTGACTATATTTTCTTACTTGACGAAAACATAATGGCTGTTACGAAATGATGAACGAGACTATTTTCAATTACTTGACGATGGATAAAGTTAGTTATGAACAGTATTGGAAACGTTTCCCTTGACTATTTTTGCTAAGAGAAAGGTTATTTTAATTAAGAACAGTGTTGGAAAGAGGCTACACATGACTATTTTGAGTTGAGAGAAGTGATATTTCGGTTAAGAAATGACAGGGAAACATGATGAAGTAACTATTTTTTAGTTGACTGATGAATACCTTTTAGCTAAAACGCGATGAAAGTTATTATTTTTAGTTGATTGACGATGGATAAAGTTAGTTAAGAACCGTGTTGGAACTATGGAATAAGTTTAGTTAAGAAATGACAATGAAACATGATAAACAAGACTATTTTCAGTTACTTGACGAAGGATAAAGTTAGTTATGAACAGTATTTTTAAAGTTCCTTTTTGACAATTTTTAGCTAAGAGAAAAGTTATTTTAGTTAAGAACTGTGTCGAACGAGGCTAATTCTGACTATTTTTAGTTGATTGGATAATAAGTTTAGTTAAAGAACGTTAAATAACATGTAAGGGAATGAACATAGAGAACATATGGGGAACATGGCACAGAACACATGTAAGAAAAGTTGATGAATACAGTGATCATGCTGGGAATATGAACTTACAGAGAACATGAAAACACGATAAGGAGAATAGGGAATACAAAGAATGAACAATGAACTTGTGAAAAACATAGAGAACTTTTATTACTGAAGGTGTATGTTTAATAAAGCTGAGTTATGAAAACAATGCCTTAAGATGCTACTGTAAGTAATGACCTAGTGAACAGGCACGTATCTTTAATTGTACGAAGATGTCTTAGAATGATTTATATTGACCTTATTTGAAAACTGGATAACTACTAAATGCTCTGTAGTAACTCTCTGTGAATTAGTAATGTTACTGTTGTTGTTGTTAATAACGATGATCTACTTACTTACTAAAATGACAGAAACAACTAGTTTTACGAATTAGTAAAAAGATGAATAGAGAATATGTAGTGGACTGTAATGAACGGGTAAGAACATGTAGCGGAGGGATGGAGGAAAATTGTAAGAAAGGGTTGAAAGTTGGGCGGGGGAACATGCTGGGACGTGTAAAGGATTGAGAGATTGTAAGGGATGATATCAAGATGTTCGGAAAACAAGCTACAACATGTAAAGTAGAAAAAGCGTAGTGAGTTGGGCGGTGAACACGCTAGGACTTGTAATGGGTGGAAGGAGTTGGGTATATTTACATATGAGTAATGTTTAAATAAGATAGGGGACACAGTAATAGTTGTTTAAGTCTTGTATAAAATGGAAAGAACTAGAGAATATGTAAGACTAAGCACAGATCTGAACTTACAGAGAATATGCTATGAACGGGGGGAAGAGAACGCAAATTAACAGCTACATTTAAATTTATGAGACTTGGATGAGACGGAGGAATGTGAGAGGGGATGAAAGATAATTACACAGGTTGGGGTTATGTGAGTACTCGGATAAGAGTTAGGCTGGAGATGGACTTGATCGAATATATTTATGTCTGATGATCTAAGACAGAGGAAATGGAGCTTGGCTAATGCCCTGATTAATTTTACTACGTTAGAAATAAGGTGATCTTAAATCTCAGGTGATTTAGTTGGATAATAAAGAACTTGTACAAAATGAGCTAAGCTGGGGGACAAGAGTTGAAACTTGATAACTGAACTGGTTTTTATTTACTATGTCTGAAAATTTAGTTGGGTGTTTAAATCTCAGGGGGATTTGGACTGATAGTAATGAATTTACATGAGTGAACTTGGACAGAGGACAAGAGCTAGAGTTTTATATTTGTTTACATCATATTTACTATGTCTGAAATACAGAGGGTAGAAATTTCAGGGGAATTGATGGGTTATTTACAAATATACGAGAGAGAACTAAGGTGGGGACGAGAGCTGGAGCTCAGTAACTGACTTGATCTTATTTACAGTGTCTGAAATACAGAGGGCTAAAATTTCAGGGAATTTGATTAGGTTGACGAAGATGTGCGAGGGAACTAAGGTGGAGGACGAGAGCTGGAGCTAAGTAACTGACTTGATCTTATTTACTACGACTGAAATATGACTGTTTAAAATTTCAGGGGGATTTGGACTGCTAGTAGCGAAAATGTGGTCTCTGTCAAATTTGGGTATTTAATTGGACTCTGATTAATTTCGATCATGAACTGGACTCTGAATATTTTGGCACAAAGTGAACTCTGACGAATTTTGCTAGAAAACTGGACTCTGACGAATTTCTGTTGATAATTGGACTCTGACGAAATTTAGGTATAAAATGAACTCTGATAAAAAATGGGTTGAAAATGGTCTCTGACGAATTTTGCTAGAAAACTGGACTCTGAGGAATTTCTGTTGATAATTGGACTCTGGCGAATTTGAGCATAAACTGGACTCTGATGAAAATTGGGTATAAAATGGACTCTGACGAAATTCTGTCTATAACTGGACTCTGTTCAATTTTGGTCTTTACAGGTGAAATAGCAGTAAATGGATATAAAACTAAATGTTATGGCTAAGTTGTCTGTTTTCCTTAACAAAACATCTAAGACAATATTCTCTGAAAATGGTCTTTTTTACAAATTCGGTCATAAACATATAAATAAACTTCTATGATTATTTGAAACTCTGAAATATTTTCTTAAAACTAAACTCTGAAAAATTTGAGTTTCTCCCATATGAACTTTAACAAACTTCTAAGTCTCGGAAATTATTTTCATGATAAGAACTTTAACAACTTCTAAAATCTGTGACTGACAAATTTACATGAAAACCCTGGCTCACAAGCGGGATATTGGACCTCAAAACCTTGACTCACGCAGACGATATTGGAACCTGAAAACCATGGCTCACACAGACGAATTTTTTTTAAGTTGAAAACAGGCAAAATATGTCCGTAGAGTTCACCTGGAAAAGCTGTGACACAAACACGATACAGTGTCGTCGCTACCCTGGTGTGGGCCAGACGTGTAGGCCTACCCCTCCACATGGATTTACTGCTAAAGGGGTACAGACGGCCTTAAGGCTTTCGCAACCTTACAGTGATATATACCATCTAGCCCCTGGAAGCTTTCACCTAGATTTCAAAGTGGTGAGCAGTGCAATCTGATCAGATATGGACAAACAATACCTATGTATTTGAAGTGGCGCCTTGGGCAGTGGGAACATGGCCGCTTCCCCTTACCTCACGCCTGGTGGGCAGACGCCTGAGGTGGTACCCCGGGCGCTGGAACTTTAGCCCCTATTGCCCCGTTCCCTAAAGCTGTAATTCCCCTGTACAGCCTGGACACGGTGGCACGAACGGACAACTCGCACACCACTGTACAGATGCCTCAGTGATTGGTGGTACCAGTGCAGTGTTACATACAGTGTAGAGGACTATTAAGTGTGTGTGTGTGTGTGTGTGTGGATAAAGCAGGTTTCAGAGTGGCACTCTCTACACCTGTCACTCTGGTCGGAGCCACACTACCCTCAGCAGTGTTGCCAGCTGACCGCGTATACACCTGCGTTCGCTTGTAAGTGTCTGAACTATTCATCTTGTCTCTGCACTATGATTAGTAGCCGCTGTTGTTCTGGGTCCAGGCCATAGCCTGAAGTGCTACTCTGTGGTAGAAGCTGATGTGTATTGTCACTTCATGTTGTGACTCTGGCAAATATGGCCACTTCCCTCCCGCCTTCTGGGGACACCCACAGCGACCCTTCCCAAAATGCTTCAGACGCAGTTGCGTCCACTTCGGCCACCTCCCCGCATGACTTACAGCATGGCCAATCACTCCATCCCAGTATAGCCAGGTATGAGGACACCAGCTCAAGTGATGAAGCAGCCTCGGATGGTGGTTTTACTGAACACAAAAGCCGGAAGACCTTACGTAAAGAGAAGTTAAGGGGAGGTAATAATTCTGTCAAGACGACCAATGTCACCCCCACAACGGGAGGGGCACCACGACCCACCCTAGCACCCCGTAATAAATATGCCAGGCTGGCATTTCCATCTCAAGTTACCAGTGACCAGAGGTACGTCTGGATGAGACGGGACCTTCCTAGCTATTTTCCTGACCCCATTGACCTCATAATCCCTAGACACGCCTCGCCCTACATCTATGTAGCCAGGTCCGATGAAGTCACCATCTCGGCCCTACTCCAAGGTCAAGTGGGTGGCATCACATTCAGTAAAGCAGACTCTCCTGAGAGGTCCAGGAGGTACAGAGAGTACCTTGTCACATCCTACCCTCATGACCTTGACATCTCCCATGCGAAAGAACTACCAGGTGTGTACAGTGCAAGACGCATCATGTCTGGAAGCAAGCCACTCAACAGGATTGTCATCGTCTGGAAACATGAGACACCGCCCCCCAGTCATCACACGTTCCTAGGCCCCTACCGGCCAGCCTGCCCCATAACACCCTGGGAGTCCTCAGCTGTCATGTGTTTTAAATGTCAACACTTTGGTCACGTAGCCAAACACTGTCAATCTTCAGGCACCTGTGCCTTCTGTGCAGACAATCATCTCACTAAAGACTGCCCCAATAAAGACCACGCCCCTGGGACCGATGAGACCTCATCCTCAGCCACCAAGCTCAAGTGTTCCAGGTGCTTGCAGGAGGGCGTGACCGCCTGGCACAAGGACTGTGACAGGCGGCCTCCCCCGTACAGCGCAGTGGGGCAACCCTCCACCACCCCAGTCAGCCCCCCCACCCGGGGTGGCCCCACCACTACACCTACCCGCCCCCACACCCGGAATGACCCCACCACCGTTCCTGACACCAACAGCCTGACAACCTTCCCTGGCCTACCTGGGAAGCCTGACGCCAGCCTGCAGAGGGAGGTGTTAGAACTTCCAGCTCGCATGAACAAAATAGAAATTACCGTCAATAAGCTCCAAGAAACACTCACGAAGATTGAAAATGGTCTCAACAGCATTTATGCTAAGATCACCATGGACAACCCGAGTCAGTGTTCAAGCGATCATCTCGCCAGCCCGAGGAGTGAAGCGAACGTCCGAGTCTCTAGTGAAATGCCTTCCAGTGCTATAAGTGTTGACCCGTCTCCAGCAAGTATTGACCCCCTCTCCAGTGCTGTAAGTGTTGACACGTCTCGAGCAAGTCTTGACGCCTCCTCCAGTGCTGTAAGTACCGTTGTGTCGAGTGAAACATATGAAAACCCGTGTATCTTAGATGTATTTAACAAATTCACTCAAGAACTCATTCAAAACAATACCGCTTGTGTGTCTACGATTACTAACGAACATGAAATGATTGTAAATGATAGAAAAAATACAGGCAGCCAGCTGAGCTTGAAACAGGTGAAAGAACTCTTTGCCATTAATGACGGTGGACAATTGGCATTTGTAAGCAATAGTCTACAACTTGTGAATCTTATAAACACTTCTCTTCGTCAGGTTTATGAACACCATTACCCACGACCAACTCACTCTTAAATTTCTCACGTGGAATGTGAGAAGCGTGCGAAGGAGGCTGTTTGATCTAATGATGTACACTGGTGCCAACAACATTGATGTACTGTGCCTGCAGGAACCATACACTGCAAACACAAAAAATAAAACGCCACCCAAACTCCCAGGTTATGTAGCTTTCTCAAATGTTGGTTCCCATGATGTCGGTATCTTGACGTATGTTAAAAGTAACCTAGTGTGTAAACATGTTAAAAACCACAAAAGTGACGACTCATATTATCAGCAGTTTCAGATTGCTACAGCGACCGGGTTTCTTAACTTAGTTAATGTATATGTAAGGTGTGATCAAATGGTGGAAGCTTCTCTCCCAAAAATTACCAGCAGCTCTCAAACCATTGTAATGGGTGATCTTAATGCTAGACACACTAGCCTGGGTGACACCAAAACAAACGGGAATGGCAGAGTCTTTGTAAAATACTTAAGAGATAATAACATGTCCGTATTCAACTTTGACTCCTCTAACGTCACACACCTCAGGGGTGGCAGGCTTGATTATGTCATTGGTCACGGCCTCATTGATAATGCTGTCGGAGGATCAATTGTTCATGAATTAGTTAGTGATCATTTTGCCATATTCAGTTCATACACTATCAATAATGTCAAACCCCTAAGCTTTGGAAAAAAAATAATTAATATCCCTGAAAATTTACACATGCTCTTCAAATTCCGCATTTCTGAATGGTATAACACTTACTGCTTTACTACCGTCAATGCATTATATGAGGACCTGGTCACTGAAGTAACCGCTTTTTATGACAATGTTGTAAAATCCACAAGACCCAAACCAGTGAGGAAGGGACAGAGGTGGTTCACTGACTCACGCCTTATGCCCCTGCATGACAGAGTTCTATTCCTAGCTGAGCAGTATAAAACACATAAAACAGCTGACACCCTCAACATATTTCTTAAAGCCAGCCGAGAGTTTAGAGAGCTAAAGGAACAGGTGTATAACCAGCACTGGGAACAGTTTCTGCAAGGCATCAATCATGCAACATCCTCATCCCAAATGTGGAATAAAATTAAAAAGATTTCTCGTCCTAGCAGTCGTCAACTTGATCACCATTCACCTGTAGACTATGCCGACATGCTGCTTCAGCAATATGCAAGCACTGCTAGTATAAGCAGCCTGCCCCTAGATGTGCAAAACTATCTGGCTAGTACTAAAATAAATCGTAACTTCAATATTGAAATTGCCTGTAGTGAAATAGGGCCTGATGATAACTATGGCATAACCCCCTTTGAAATTAAAAATGCACTCAAGAAAGGTAAGGCTACCTCTCCTGGAGAGGATGGCATCACATACAACACCATGAGAGTACTTGCTGAGCTGCCAAATAGCCCTTTGCTAGAATTGTTTAATCAAAGTCTAAGGCAGGGTGTTTTACCTGACCGCTGGACACAGGGACTCATAATACCCATACCCAAGCCTAATTCACAAAAATTTAGACCCATTTCTCTAACGTCGTGCATGTGCAAAGTTCTTGAGAGAATTATTCTCGACAGACTAATGTTTCAAATCAAGCCCCACCTTGCGCCTAACCTGTATGGTTTCCTTCCTGGAAGAAGCACACAAACTTGCTTTGCTGAGTATTTTATCAGAGGGGGACCAAACTCTCAGGCGGCATTTATTGATCTCCAAACTGCTTTTGATACAGCAAACAAAGAAATAATCCTAGAACAGCTAGCCTCTTTTGGAGTTAAGGGAAGACTGTTGACATGGCTCAGGGGGTACCTGAGTAACAGAACCGCCTCAGTCCTTTTCAAGGGGGTCAAAAGTAAACTCTGTGCACCCTTTGAGTTGGGTACACCCCAGGGTGGAGTGCTAAGTCCCACACTGTTCAATGTTCTGATGCATAAATTAACAATTGATATTCCCACACTACCTGACGAAGCCGTCATTTGTTATGCCGATGATATATGCATTGTTGCAAATTCCCAAACTAGACTGCAAGCTCTACTTGATTCATTCGCTGCTAAAAGCATTGAATGCGGTCTTGTTATCTCTATAACTAAATCCAGAGTTCTCCATCCCAAAGAGAAAAATCATGTCCCTATAGCTTTCAAGGTCAACAGCCAGAACATTGAAACGTGTGGGCAGCACAAATACCTTGGAGTTGGTATTAACAGTGACATTGTAAATGATCTACACCGTAGGTTAAAATAAAGACTAAAACCATTGAGAACACTTACTGGTAAGAATATTGGTATCAATATTAAATATGCTAGACTATTCTATATGATGTTTGTTAGATCTCTCGTTGATTATAATGCTCTGCACTTAATTAATTTCCCCTCCTCTGTGTTGGACAAACTTGAAGTAATACAGAACGAGGCCATGAGGATAATTCTTGGTGCCCCAAGATGCACAAGAATCATCAACATGAGGGAAGAACTGAAGTTTCCAACCATACTAGAGAGAATAATGCAAGTTAACACTACCTTCTGTCTTAAAGTCATGAGAGATCCTACATCTCCTGCATTGCTCAGAGACAAATTATTTAGTGCTGTTAACACCCTTTTGACTGGTGCCGACATACCAACTCACTCCTTTTATGATAATTGGCTGAGAAACAATGCTTACAATCTCATTAAACTTAACATTCCTTTTAAGTGCAATCTACCTGTCTCTGATATTCCTCTTTATCTGTACCCCACCATTCAAGTATCATACACACCTGTCACCAAGAAAGATAATGAGAATCTTTCTCTACTCAAAGCTGTCACTCTTGAAACAATTGCCTCCTCCATCGAGAGTCTAAGATCTCACGAGCACTGTGTCTACACCGACGGCTCAGTCCAGTCTTCTACTGGACGGACTGCAGCGGCATGTAGGTTCTATAGAAATAATATTTGCACAAAGTCTGTCAGTGTCAGGCTAAACAACTGGCTGACCTCCACACAAGCAGAACTAGCAGCATTACATTTAGCAACCAGCACATTAAAAAATATTGGAGGAGGAATAATATTCTGCGATTCAAAGTCTGCTCTTCAAGCAATCGAAAACTTCTCTTGGAAGATCGACAGCAAGAACCTCATACTCCCAATTATAAATGACCTAATTGATGCACAGAGTAAAGGGTCTCGAATCTCCTTTGTATGGATACCTTCACACATAAATATAACCCATCATAATGAGACAGACATTGCAGCCAAATTAGCGTGTAACAAGTTTGAAGTTGAATTAGATCTAGGTATCCCCATCTCTGCTGTCAAAACTGTATTGGTCCAAACATTCAGATCTGATAGGAAAGAACTTACTGACTCCCAACGACCTGAAAGTACTAGTATAAAAAGCTATGATTTGTTCAGATCTGAAACCTACATCTATGGACAGCACAAAACGTCCACTAGACTGTGCGACACAGTGGTTGCAAGGATCAGGTTGGGTTACCGTTACCTGTGGCAGGTGGCTGCAGGTGACGGGTCTCCCAATCCTGAGCACTCCAGTTGCAAACTCTGTGAGCAGGAACTACGGCATGATCTCCCGCACTACATCACTGAATGCCCAGTTATTAGACCTTTCAGACCAGTTGGCATGAGGTACCTGGAGCTTTGCAATTACTTTATTCACTCTCGTATTCTTGGATATCCTCACAGTGTACCCAAAATTTGCCAGTGCAGGCTATTAAACACATGGCTCTGTATGACTAACCATCCTGCGAGATGGGGACTTGTATTACCACTGCTACCTTATTCAATCTTGTGTTGTTGATATCCTCAAAATGCATCCGGAGTCTGCCAGTGCAGACCGCCTATCACATGTCTCTGTATGACTAACCATCCTGTGTGATGGGGATTTTATAGCATCACCTAGTTAGCTTTTTTTTTTGACACACTGTACTCCACTTCATATAGTCTAGGGTAGCTGCACTAATGCAGATGTACCTAATGTGTTAATAAAAAAAAAAAAAAAAAAAAAAAAAAAACACGATATTTTCTAAAAATTTTCTTTTAAGATTTTCCTACTTATTTTCCTCATAAGAAACCTTAACAAACTTCTAAAATCTCAGAAATTATTTTTCAAATAAGAATTCCTTAATTCCAAATCTGCGACTCCCCAAATTTACCTGAAAACCCTGGCTCACACAGACGAATTTCCCCCCCCCCCCAAAAAAAATCGTCTGTTGCGTGTCATCCCTACTACTAGGGGGCACCTGTGGACCATCACTACAGTGTAAGGGGGCACCTGTGGACCATCCCTACAGTGTAAGGGGCACCTGTGGACCATCCCTACAGTGTAAGGGAGCACCTGTGGACCATCCCTACAGTGTAAGGGGGCATCTGTGGACCATCCCTACAGTGTAAGGGAGCACCTGTGGACCTTCCCTACACTGTAAGGGAGCACCTGTGGACCTTCCCTACAGTGTAAGGGAGCACCTGTGGACCTTCCCTACAGTGTAAGGGAGCACCTGTGGACCTTCCCTACAGTGTAAGGGAGCACCTGTGGACCTTCCCTACACTGTAAGGGAGCACCTGTGGACCTTCCCTACACTGTAAGGGAGCACCTGTGGACCTTCCCTACACTGTAAGGGAGCACCTGTGGACCTTCCCTACACTGGAAGGGAGCACCTGTGGACCTTCCCTACAGTGTAAGGGAGCACCTGTGGACCTTCCCTACAGTGTAAGGGAGCACCTGTGGACCTTCCCTACAGTGTAAGGGAGCACCTGTGGACCTTCCCTACAGTGTAAGGGAGCACCTGTGGACCTTCCCTACAGTGTAAGGGAGCACCTGTGGACCTTCCCTACACTGTAAGGGAGCACCTGTGGACCTTCCCTACACTGTAAGGGAGCACCTGTGGACCTTCCCTACACTGTAAGGGAGCACCTGTGGACCTTCCCTACACTGTAAGGGAGCACCTGTGGACCTTCCGTACACTGTAAGGGAGCACCTGTGGACCTTCCCTACACTGTAAGGGAGCACCTGTGGACCTTCCCTACACTGTAAGGGAGCACCTGTGGACCTTCCCTACACTGGAAGGGACCACCTGTGGACCTTCCCTACACTGGAAGGGAGCACCTGTGGACCTTCCCTACAGTCTAAGGGAGCACCTGTGGACCTTCCCTACAGTGTAAGGGAGCACCTGTGGACCTTCCCTACAGTGTAATATTCTTACAGTTCTTGAACTCTCTTTTGCGTTTCCAGCTTCCACTAATTTCCTCGTGTACTACTTTCTCTCATGTTAAAGATGCTGTCCTTGTCCACCTTCCCCGTCAGTATCGCGCACGTTGTGATCATGTCCTCTCTGTTTCTTGTCTCCACTAGGAGAGTGAGATCTATAGTTCTTTTGACCTATCCTCATAGCTTAACCTTCTCAGCTCTGACAATAATTTTCTTGCGAACCTCTGTACGTTTGTAACTTTGGTTTTGTGGTTCAAAAATATACACATTCCAGGAAGGTGCTGCATATTCCAGTGCCTGTCTAACGTAGGTTGTGTAGATTGCTTTAAAGAGTAAATTTTTGTCTTTCTAATGTTCATCACCTTTTAATCTTCCGCTGATGTTACTCTGTTTATGTGTTCCTCTGGTGTTTGTGCTAGTTATATTTCCCCTTAAGTTATTGTCTCTATATAATTCTTGTAGTTGTTATTCTGTTATGGTTTTGATACTAGACGCCGCCTGGTCTCTGTTCCCCTTTTCATTGTTATTACCTTACATATATTGGGATTGAATTCTAATAGCCATTTGCATGCTCACTCCTGGAGTTTGTATTCCCGTTCTCGTCCAACTTTCTGCAGTCCTCCTCGGATATTACATTGGCTTTGCGCCGACTGCATATATTGACATGAACGAACTCGCTCCCTCAAGGAAGTCGCTCACATGACATAAGAAATGGCTCCAGGACTAAGCCTTGGAAGATCCCCACTTATCAGATTTCTCTAACTCAAAATCTCCTTTCCTATTGTGCGTAGTTTTTCTTCCTTCGGGCATTTCCCCACTGTTCAATGTCTTCCTGGTTATCTAAGAGTTTTTCTTCATTGTGTACACCGTTCATTCATGAAGAACAGTATCAAATACTTTTGATAATCAAGGAAGATGCGGTCTACCCAGCCATCATTTTAACCATGTATTTTGGTATCCTTGTCATAGAACTTGACAAGGGTGTGATAATTGTTAGCCATGAGTTTCCACGTCCGAGTCCTGGCTGACTTTCTGTTACAAAGTTTGTTCTCTCTAGGTGATCCATTATTTTCAGACTGATAACTTATCTCCAGCACTTTACAAGGATTACTTGATAGTAATATTAGTCTGAAATTAGTACCTTATGCCTGTCCTCTTTTTCTTAATATTGGAACTACGTTTATCTTCCAAATTTCTGGCAGCTTTCCTATCTGAATTTTTTCATTGAACATTTCAGTCAGCGGATAATAAGGTATCTCGAGCACACTCCTTCAACAGCCAGGGTGATATCATGTCTGACTTTGTCACGTCTATTGACTCGGATGTTTTATTTTTAGCTCGTCTAAGGTGACTGAGAGGTGATAATCTAATGTTTTTTCTTGTCAGCATTCATCTTGCAACATTGATCTTCATCTTAATTCTATCTTAAGACCTCTTGAAAGATTTGATCCAGTTCCTCACATACAACCTTGTCGTTTTCGGGGAGAATTTTCCCCTTTGCCTCAACCTGATTACATTGTTGTTATCAATGTTTTTCTCCAGCAGCTTTGATAGGTCCTTAGGTTTTGCCACACTGCAGTTTTTATATTGCCTCTCAACTTCTCTCTTGATTCTGGTGTATTCTTTTTTGTGCTTAATACCTATTGGTCTCTATTCTACGTTTTCTGTATATATGCCATGCTTTCTTGCCCCCTCTCCTTTCCCTCCATTGCTTATTGGGGGCCAAGGGTTGGCTTCTCTTATCCACCTTCTGGAGCGTGATGCTTTGTGGCATCTGTTCATCTCTGGGGTTTGAATTCTATAATCTCGTTTATTGCTTTCTCTGACAATAGAGTTCTTGGAGGTGTTCCGCCACCATCCTGTAGTCCCCACGTCTGTAATCTCTAGTCCTCCACAACAGGTTTCTTGGTCTAACTCAACGTTAAACTCAAACGTACTCTAAAAATACGATAACAGAGTGCAGGGACGCTAGCCTGTACTCTTATCTTCTTCATCTGCCTCATCTTGGAGTAAATTACCAAGTCTTGTGTTGCTGGTGGATTCTTGAACCTTTTATTGGTTCTGTTAAATGTTGCTTGAAGAAGAGTTCGTCCACGGAGTCTATCAGCTTTGCTCTCCATGTCTCGTCCATAAATGTAAGAAATCTTCATATATCCAGTCAATTTTCCTGTGATTAATATCGTAAAGAATTTATAATCTTAGCCCTTCGCTCGCTCTTCTCACTGTAGCTGCCTTTCCATTACCTTAAGGTAGATCTATATGTATTTGTCTCATGCGGGACTGTACGTTATTGTTAAGATTCGCTACTTGGAACAAAAAGTTCCAAGTAGCACAGGCTATGGTGAGCCCGTAGTTTTTACATGACTGCAGGTGTGAGTTCGTTTAATCAGAAAATAAAAGCATTCTGTGGAATTTAAATCAATCGTTTGACTGGTTGAAAAGATGACCAGAAGGCTAGACTATGAGAGGCGATCCTGCGGTCATTATGTTGCGGCGTGGAACTCTTGGCTGCGTCCGTACCAATGGACACTCCTTAATTAGCTCTTAAACGGGTTGCAATGAGGAGTCAGCGAGGCATAAGAGGACACCTGAGCTGCCTGGAGTGTTTGGGCACTCAGGTCACGTCTCGGTGCATGCGCAGCCTCTTTATTACTGCGAGGTGTTCAAGCTCTCATTATTATGTCTAGCATGATGCATTCCCCTGCTGCTGCTGCCGCTACTGTCATGCCCCTCCACCACCACCACTGCTGCCGCTACTGTCATACCCCTCCACCACCACCACCACTGCTGCCGCTACTGTCATACCCCTCCACCACCACCGCTGCCGCTACTGTCATGCCCCTCCACCACCACCGCTGCCGCTACTGTCATACCCCTCCACCACCACCACTGCTGCCGCTACTGTCATGCCCCTCCACCACCACTGCTGCCGCTACTGTCATGCCCCTCCACCACCACTGCTGCCGCTACTGTCATGCCCCTCCACCACCACCAACACTGCTGCCGCTACTGTCATGCTCCTCCACCACCACTGCTGCCGCTACTGTCATGCCCCTCCACCACCACTGCTGCCGCTACTGTCATGCCCCTCCACCACCACCACCACTGCTGCCGCTATTGTCATGCCCCTCCACCACCACTGCTGCCGCTACTGTCATGCCCCTCCACCACCACCACTGCTGCTGCCGCTACTGTCATGCCCCTCCACCACCACGGCTGCCGCTACTGTCATGCCCCTCCACCACCACCACTGCTGCCGCTACTGTCATGCCCCTCCACCAACACTGCTGCCGCTACTGTCATGCCCCTCCACCACCACCACCACTGCTGCCGCTACTGTCATACCCCTCCACCACCACCACCACTGCTGCCGCTACTGTCATACCCCTCCACCACCACTGCTGCCGCTACTGTCATGCCCCTCCACCAACACTGCTGCCGCTACTGTCATGCCCCTCCACCTCCACCACTGCTGCCGCTACTGTCATGCCCCTCCACCACCACTGCTGCCGCTACTGTCATGCCCCTCCACCACCACCACTGCTGCCGCTACTGTCATGCCCCTCCACCACCACTGCTGCCGCTACTGTCATGCCCCTCCACCACCACCACTGCTGCCGCTACTGTCATGCCCCTCCACCACCACCACTGCTGCCGCTACTGTCATGCCCCTCCACCACCACCACTGCTGCCGCTACTGTCATGCCCCTCCACCACCACTGCTGCCGCTACTGTCATGCCCCTCCACCACCACTGCTGCCGCTACTGTCATGCCCCTCCACCACCACCACTGCTGCCGCTACTGTCATGCCCCTCCACCACCACCACTGCTGCCGCTACTGTCATGCCCCTCCACCACCACCACTGCTGCCGCTACTGTCATGCCCCTCCACCACCACTGCTGCCGCTACTGTCATGCCCCTCCAACCACCACTGCTGCCGCTACTGTCATGCCCCTCCACCACCACCACCACCACTGCTGCCGCTACTGTCATGCCCCTCCACCACCACCACTGCTGCCGCTACTGTCATACCCCTCCACCAACACTGCTGCCGCTACTGTCATGCCCCTCCACCACCACTGCTGCCGCTACTGTCATGCCCCTCCACCACCACCATTGCTGCCGCTACTGTCATACCCCTCCACCAACACTGCTGCCGCTACTGTCATGCCCCTCCACCACCACCACTGCTGCCGCTACTGTCATGCCCCTCCACCACCACCACCACCGCTGCCGCTACTGTCATGCCCCTCCACCACCACCACTGCTGCCGCTACTGTCATGCCCCTCCACCACCACCACTACTGCTGCCGCTACTGTCATACCCCTCCACCACCACTGCTGCCGCTACTGTCATGCCCCTCCACCACCACCAACACTGCTGCCGCTACTGTCATGCCCCTCCACCACCACCAACACTGCTGCCGCTACTGTCATGCCCCTCCACCACCACCAACACTGCTGCCGCTACTGTCATGCCCCTCCACCACCACCAACACTGCTGCCGCTACTGTCATGCCCCTCCACCACCACCACCACCGCTGCCGCTTCTGTCATGCCCCTCCACCACCACCACCACTGCTGCCGCTACTGTCATGCCCCTCCACCACCACCAACACTGCTGCCGCTACTGTCATGCCCCTCCACCACCACCACTGCTGCCGCTACTGTCATGCCCCTCCACCACCACTGCTGCCGCTACTGTCATGCCCCTCCACCACCACCACCACTGCTGCCGCTACTGTCATGCCCCTCCACCACCACCACCACTGCTGCCGCTACTGTCATGCCCCTCCACCACCACCAACACTGCTGCCGCTACTGTCATGCCCCTCCACCACCACCAACACTGCTGCCGCTACTGTCATGCCCCTCCACCACCACCAACACTGCTGCCGCTACTGTCATGCCCCTCCACCACCACCACCACCGCTGCCGCTTCTGTCATGCCCCTCCACCACCACCACCACTGCTGCCGCTACTGTCATGCCCCTCCACCACCACCAACACTGCTGCCGCTACTGTCATGCCCCTCCACCACCACCACTGCTGCCGCTACTGTCATGCCCCTCCACCACCACTGCTGCCGCTACTGTCATGCCCCTCCACCACCACCACCACTGCTGCCGCTACTGTCATGCCCCTCCACCACCACCACCACTGCTGCCGCTACTGTCATGCCCCTCCACCACCACCACCGCTGCCGCTATTGTCATGCCCCTCCACCACCACCAACACTGCTGCCGCTACTGTCATACCCCTCCACCACCACTGCTGCCGCTACTGTCATGCCCCTCCACCACCACCACCACTGCTGCCGCTACTGTCATACCCCTCCACCACCACTGCTGCCGCTACTGTCATGCCCCTCCACCACCACCACCGCTGCCGCTACTGTCATGCCCCTCCACCACCACCACTGCTGCCGCTACTGTCATGCCCCTCCACCACCACCACTGCTGCCGCTACTGTCATGCCCCTCCACCACCACCACCGCTGCCGCTACTGTCATGCCCCTCCACCACCACTGCTGCCGCTACTGTCATGCCCCTCCACCACCACCACCACCGCTGCCGCTACTGTCATGCCCCTCCACCACCACCACTGCTGCCGCTACTGTCATGCCCCACCACCACCACCACTGCTGCCGCTACTGTCATGCCCCTCCACCACCACTGCTGCCGCTACTGTCATGCCCCTCCACCACCACCACCACCGCTGCCGCTACTGTCATGCCCCTCCACCAACACTGCTGCCGCTACTGTCATGCCCCTCCACCACCACCACTGCTGCCGCTACTGTCGTACCCCTCCACCACCACCGCTGCCGCTACTGTCATGCCCCTCCACCACCACCGCTGCCGCTACTGTCATGCCCCTCCACCAACACTGCTGCCGCTACTGTCATACCCCTCCACCACCACTGCTGCCGCTACTGTCATGCCCCTCCACCACCACTGCTGCTGCCGCTACTGTCATGCCCCTCCACCACCACTGCTGCCGCTACTGTCATGCCCCTCCACCACCACCACCACTGCTGCCGCTACTGTCATGCCCCTCCACCACCACTGCTGCCGCTTCTGTCATGCCCCTCCACCACCACCACTGCTGCCGCTACTGTCATGCCCCTCCACCACCACCACCGCTGCCGCTACTGTCATGCCCCTCCACCACCACCACTGCTGCCGCTACTGTCATGCCCCTCCACCACCAACACTGCTGCCGCTACTGTCATGCCCCTCCACCACCACCACCACCGCTGCCGCTACTGTCATGCCCCTCCACCACCACTGCTGCCGCTACTGTCATGCCCCTCCACCACCACCGCTGCCGCTACTGTCATGCCCCTCCACCACCACCACTGCTGCCGCTACTGTCATGCCCCTCCACCGCCACCACCACCGCTGCCGCTACTGTCATGCCCCTCCACCACCACTGCTGCCGCTACTGTCATGCCCCTCCACCTCCACTGCTGCCGCTACTGTCATGCCCCTCCACCACCACCGCTGCCGCTACTGTCATACCCCTCCATCACCATCATACCCCACCACCGCTACTGTCATACCCCTCCACCACCACTGCTGCCGCTACTGTCATGCCCCTCTACCTCCACCACCACTGCTGCCGCTACTGTCAAGCCCCTCCACCACCACCGCTGCCGCTACTGTCATGCCCCTCCATCACCATCATACCCCACCACCGCTACTGTCATACCCATACACCACCTTCCACAGGTAGTGTGGGAATATCAATTGTTAATTTGTGCATCAGAACGTTGAACAGTGTAGGACTTAGCACTCCACCCTGGGGTGTACCCAACTCAAAGGGTGCACAGAGTTTACTTTTGACCCCCTTGAAAAGGACTGAGGTGGTTCTGTTACTCAGGTAACCCTTGAGCCATGTCAACAGTCTTCCCTTAACTCCAATAGAGGCTAGTTGAGATTATTTCTCAAGATTTTCTAAGATTATTTCTCTGCTGTATCAAAAGCCGTTTGGAGATCAATAAATGCCGCCTGAGAGTTTGGTCCCTCTGATAAAATATTCAGCAAAGCAAGTTTGTGTGCTTCTTCCAGGAAGGAAGCCATACAGGTTAGGGGCAAGGTGGGGCTTGATTTCAAACATTAGTCTGTCGAGAATAATTCTCTCAAGATCTTTACACATGCACGACGTCAGAGAAATGGGTCTGAATTTTTGTGAATTAGGCTTGGGTATGGTATTATGAGTCCCTGTGCCCAGCGGTCAGGTAAAACACCCTGCCTTAGACTTTGATTAAACAATTCTAGCAAAGGGCTATTTGGCAGCTCAGCAAGTACTCTCATGGTGTTGTATGTGATGCCATCCTCTCCAGGAGAGGTAGCCTTACCTTTCTTGGGTGCATTTTTAATTTCAAAGGGGGTTATGCCATAGTTATCATCAGGCCCTATTTCACTACAGGCAATTTCAATATTGAAGTTACGATTTATTTTAGTACTAGCCAGATAGTTTTGCACATCTAGGGGCAGGCTGCTTATACTAGCAGTGCTTGCATATTGCTGAAGCAGCATGTCGGCATAGTCTACAGGTGAATGGTGATCAAGTTGACGACTGCTAGGACGAGAAATCTTTAATTTTATTCCACATTTGGGATGAGGATGTTGCATGATTGATGCCTTGCAGAAACTGTTCCCAGTGCTGGTTATACACCTGTTCCTTTAGCTCTCTAGACTCTCGGCTGGCTTTAAGAAATATGTTGAGGGTGTCAGCTGTTTTATGTGTTTTATACTGCTCAGCTAGGAATAGAACTCTGTCATGCAGGGGCATAAGGCGTGAGTCAGTGAACCGCCTCTGTCCCTTCCTCACTGGTTTGGGTCTTGTGGATTTTACAACATTGTCATAAAAAGCGGTTACTTCAGTGACCAGGTCCTCATATAATGCATTGACGGTAGTAAAGCAGTAAGTGTTATACCATTCAGAAATGCGGAATTTGAAGTGCATGTGTAAATTTTTAGGGATATTAACTATTTTTCTTTCGAAGTTTAGGGGTTTGACATTATTGATAGTGTATGAACTGAATATGGCAAAGTGATCACTAACTAATTCATGAACAATTGATCCTCCGACAGCATTATCAATGAGACCGTGACCAATGACATGATCAAGCCTGCCACCCCTGAGGTGTGTGACGTTAGAGGAGTCAAAGTTGAACACTGACATGTTATTATCTCTTAAGTATTTTACAAAGACTCTGTCATTCCTGTTTGTTTTGGTGTCACCCAGGCTAGTGTGTCTAGCATTAAGATCACCCATTACAATGGTTTGAGAGCTGCTGGTGATTTTAAGAAGAGAAGCTTCCACCATTTGATCACACCTTACATATACATTAACTAAGTTAAGAAACCCGGTCGCTGTAGCAATCTGAAACTGCTGGTAATATGAGTCGTCACTTTATATATTTTTAACATGTTTACACACTAGGTTACTTTTAACATACGTCAAGATACCGACATCATGTGAACCAACATTTGACCCGAGAGTCAAATGTTGTTGAATGTCATGTTATGAATGCCTCATAACCTGGGAGTTTGGGTGCCGTTTTATTTTTTGTGCTTGTAGTGTATGGTTCCTTCAGGCACAGTACATCAGTGTTGTTGGCACCAGCGTACATCATTAATGCTTGTAGTGTATGGTTCCTTCAGGCACAGTACATCAGTGTTGTTGGCACCAGCGTACATCATTAATGCTTGTAGTGTATGGTTCCTTCAGGCACAGTACATCAGTGTTGTTGGCACCAGCGTACATCATTAATGCTTGTAGTGTATGGTTCCTTCAGGCACAATACATCATTGTAGTTGGCACCAGCGTACATCATTAATGCTTGTAGTGTATGGTTCCTTCAGGCACAGTACATCAGTGTTGTTGGCACCAGCGTACATCATTAATGCTTGTAGTGTATGGTTCCTTCAGGCACAGTACATCAGTGTTGTTGGCACCAGCGTACATCATTAATGCTTGTAGTGTATGGTTCCTTCAGGCACAGTACATCATTGTAGTTGGCACCAGCATACATCATTCCATCAAACAGCCTCCTACGCACGCTTCTCACATTCCACGTGAGAAATTTGAGTGATTTGGTCGTGGGTAATAACGTTCGTAAACTTGACGAAGAGAAGTATTTACGAGGTTCATAAATTGCAAACAATTTCTTATAAGCGACAATTTTTCGGGGTCAATAAGTGTCAAAGAATTCTTTCATCTGTGTCAAGGTCAGTTGGTAGCCTCCATCTTTCCTAACTTCTATAAGCATTACATATTCATAATGATTCATAGAGGTACAAGAGGTGTTGTTTGGAATGAGTGCTTGATTGCATTTGCTAATTACAGTTAAGACACGGGTTTTCATATGTTTCACTCGTCACAGCGGTACTTACAGCACTGGAGGGGGGGGGGCAATACTTGAGACGTGTCAACACTTACATCACTGGAAGACATTTCACTAGATACTTGTTCATTCACTTCACACCTCGGGGTGGCGAGAGGACCGCTTGAACACTGTCTCAGGCTGTCCATGTTAAACTTATCAAAAAATGAAGTTGAGACCATTTTCAATTTTCATGAGTGTTTCTTGGAGCTTGTCGATGGTAATTTCCATTTTACTCATGTGAGCTGGAAGTTCTAACACCTCCCTCTGCTGGCTGGCGTCAGGCTTCCCACGTAGGCCAGGGAAGGATGTCCAGCTCTTGGTGTCAAGAATGGTGAGGAGAGACGCCAGTGTCACATGGGTAGAGACGCCAGTGTCACATGGGTAGAGACGCCAGTGTCACATGGGTAGAGACGCCAGTGTCACATGGGTAGAGACGCCAGTGTCACATGGGTACAGTGTCCAGGATTCGCCTCCTCTACGATAACCCAGTCATCAGATCAGCTAAGCTGTACAATAATGTATTAATATCAGGATAAAGCAAAATATTTTAATTCATTTTAATTAACTAATATAATTTAATAAATTCCCATTGATTAAAGTAGATATCTTGCTCTAGCCTAATTCACTAACAATTTAAAACCTCCCAAGTTTGTGGGGTATATTTGTGAGAAATTAACAACATGCACTCCACTACTTTACCAGTTAATTTATCTTAAATAAATTACAATTAAAATATAATTAAAATAAATTTCCTCCCACAAGTTTTCCTCCACAATCACTACTATCACTGCCTCCACCAACACCCCCCCCCTACACCACCACCCACAATATCACCACCAGCCCTCTACCACAACCCACACCACCAGCCCTCTACCACAACTTGTTGTGAACCCCAATATCTGTTGGAAATTTCCAACACTAATACAATACTATTGTATTATTATAAACTAGTACCCCCTCCCCTTCCGGCCCGTTGGCGTCGTGAGGGGGCTTGGTGGACGGCTGCCGGAGTGTGATGCTCCGTTGGGCAGTCCTCTGTCCTTTTCTGGCCTTGCACTCCGGCTGCTGTCTTCTCCAATTGTGCCGGATCGCTTTTCCTTTTCCTTATGTTTCGTTTTTCTCCCCCCTCTTCTCCTATCTGCTTGTCGTTTCCTGCCGACCTTTTGCTTGTTTTGGATTATTTCTTTGGACTTCTTCTATTTTGACGCCCGGGTGCTTGAGGAGGCATACTCTTGCACCCGTAGAACTGTAGTACCCGACGTCTTGAGCGAGGGGAACCTTTTATTGTCAATCCCCCTTTCGTTGCTGAACCCGATCTCGACGGACTGACGGTTCTTAAGGTGGCGTTTGTGGGGCGTATACTCACGACGCACCCCTAGGGGGCCCCGGCATGATCGGCGATAGCTTCCTGTTGGGTGTCCTGCCTCTAATTGTGGCTCCATGGTGGGTATGGGGGCACATTCGTGGATGAATTTGTCACTTTTCGTCTCTTATGTCGTTGAATGTTTCCGTTGTACCCTCTCAGGCTCGTGGGGTGGGCGACCAAGCCCCCGAGTCGGCCTGTATTGGAAGACCAGGCTCTGTAGCTCCCGCTGCGTTGGGCCCCGACCTTGCTCCTCCTTTGACCGTCCTGACTTCTTCCCCCAGCTCCCCTCCCTCCTCTGAGGTTGGGTCGAGCCTCCAGCCCCCGGTGGTGACCACTTCGTCCCCTGGTGTGGCTAAGTCTTTCGTTGTGACTACTGCGCCTTTTGACCCCTCTCTCTCTAGGGGTTCTCAACGCCGTTCGCGCCCCAACCGCACTCGCTCGATTCCTTCCCGTGCTGATACGTATCAGGCCTTGTTTGGTCCTGCTTCATGGGCCAAATACTTTGATCTCCTCCCTCTTGATTCTGCGCCTCCTGACGATTTCTCCCTCCATCGGCATCTTGTAGATTCCGTGGATGCGTGTGTTACTTTCAACCCCACTCGTCTCGGTACACGTGTCGTTGCTGCTCCTTCTCAGGATGCGGCTTCCCGCTTGGCTGCCTTATCTTGCCTTGGCGAGATCCCTGTTCGGGTCTCCAAGAACGTTCAGATGAATTCCAGTGTTGGCACTATTCTCCTCCCACCCCATGTTGCAACCGGTGTTCGGAATCTGCAGGATTGCCACGATGATATTCGGCATATTCTTGATGCCCAAGGCCATTCTGTCCTCCAGGTTGACTCGTTTACTCGTCCCCCTCGTGGTCGTCGCCGTCAACCCCTTCGCGTTGTGAAGATCACCTTTGATGGTAGGACCCTTCCTTCCTCTGTCATTCTTGCTGGTGCTAGGTGCTCTGTCCAGGAGTATATTCCTTCTCCTCGACTTTGTAATAAGTGCTGGAGGTTTGGGCATGGTGCCCTCCGCTGCTCTGGGACTGTCTCTCTCTGTCCTTTGTGTGGGAGTGAAGGTCACTCTAAGTCGGAGTGCACTTCTCCCCAAGCTCGCTGCCTCAACTGCGGTGAGGCCCATCCTACGTTCTCCCGTGCCTGTGTCCATTACAAGCTTGAGGCGGCCGTCCTTAACCTAAAGTACCGGGAGCGTTTGTCTTTTCCTGAGGCGAGGCGCCAGGTTCGCCGGCTCCCGCCTTATACTAACATCTCTTATGCTCGCGTGTTGCGCTCTTCCTCTCCTCGTCCTTCCCCAGACTCTCAACCGTTTCTGGGCCTTGGACCCTGATACGCCCACTGCCCCCTCCTCTGTTCCTTTGAGTTCTTTCCCGAGGGGTCCCCCTCCTGGTCCTCTGTCTGGGGTTCCCCTTCTTTCAACCCGGTCTGTCATGTCTCCTGTGTCTTCTTCCTCGTCCCCCTCCGATCCTCCTTCCCATCCTCTTCCTCCATCTATCGGCTCTCCCCGCCGCCTGTCGGTGCAGGCGGATGTCCATCGCTCTCCTAACGGCCGTCGTGTGTGCTCTCGTTCGGCTTCTGTTGAGACACTGGAATCCGTTGCCCGGTACGTAGTTGCTGGGACACCTGTCTCTTTAAGTCAGAAGCGTAAGCCTGGCTCCTCTCCTTCCTCTTCCCCGGCGGGTAAGAAGGCTTCGCTTTCTTCCTTAGCTCCTACTTCTGGCTCTGTTGCTCCTTCCCCTCCCGTTTCAGTGGTTGCGCCCCCTGTTCCTGCTATGGAGGTTTCTTTGGCCCCTGCATCCCTTTCGGTTGCTGCTCTTGCTGGGGTGCGCTCCCCTCTTTCTACTCCCCCTCTTCCTCCTGCTGTCCTTGACTGCTCCTCTCCGTTGTCTCCTCCTCTTCCTCCTCCTCCTCCGGACCCCGCCCGCCCACCTCTGATCTGTTCTCCCGTTTCCTTCCCTCCGTCTTTGCTCAGTTTACCCATGCCCCCTAACCCTGACTTTGCTGACCCTGATCCCGACCCTGATATTCTTTAACGTGCTCTGTTGCTCTTTCACCTTTGTTTCTTCCTTGTTCTCTGTTTTTGTCCTTTCTCTTCTCGTCGTTGTCCATTCTTCAATGGAACGTTCGAGGTTATTACGCCAATTTCCTCGAACTCCAACTTCTGATTTCGCGGTTTTCGCCCCTTTGTGTCTGTCTCCAGGAGCCAATGCTTGGTGCTCGTCCTGGTCGTTTTCGTGGCTATTCCTTTCTCTCCCCCCCCCCCCAGCCATTGCTGGGGCTTCTAATTCTTCTGCTCTCTTGATTCGTGCAGATGTTCCCTTTGTTCCTTTACTTTTTCCTTCGCCTCTCCATTGTTCTGCTGCTCGTATGTTTGTGGGGAAATGGTACACAGTTTGTTCCATTTATCTCCCCCCGAGTGTCCCGCTCTCTCTTCCTGATTTGAAACACCTCCTAGACTCCTTGCCGGAGCCTGTGCTCCTGCTGGGTGACTTCAATTGTCGTCATTCTCTTTGGGGTGACGTTCTGACGAATACCCGGGGTCGCCTCCTTGAACCGTTTCTCCTATCTTCTTCCCTGTCTCTTCTGAATTCTGGTGAGCCCACTCATTTGGACTCTCGGACTCGCACCCTTTCTTGTCTTGATCTTTCTCTCTGCTCTTCTTCTCTTTACTTAGATTTCACGTGGCAGGTTCTTGATGACCTCCATGGAAGTGATCATTTCCCCATCCTTGTTTCCTTTTTCTCTTTTCGCCCTTCCCTCTCTTTCCCTAGGTGGCAGTTTGCTAAGGCAGACTGGACCCTATTTACCCTCAGTGCTGCTCTCTCTGACCTCTCCCTTCTGCCTCTCTCTCGCGCTCTCCTCCTTTTTCATGACACTGTCTTCAACGCTGCCCTCCGCTCTATTCCTCGCTCTTCCTCTCGGGGTCCACGGAAGTGCGTTCCCTGGTGGAATGCGGACTGTGCTCGGGCTGTCCGCTGTAAGCGTGCAGCCTGGAAGAGGCACCGCCGTAGGCAGACGACCGATTCTTTTCTTTTCTTTCGGAAAGCGAGTGCGGTGGCCCGTAGGGCCATCCGTACGGCTTAACGTGAATGTTGGGCATCTTATGTCTCAACAATTATGTCCGAAACCCCTCTGGCCCAGATCTGGAAGCGTATCCGCAAGATAGCGGGTAAGTTCGTTCCCGATGTTTCACCGGTCCTTCACCTCCATGATACTCTTGTGGCGGACCTCTTTGCAGGTCGCTTCCGAACTGGGTTCCCACTTTTCTTCTGTTAGCTCTGGTCTTCATTTTCCCCAATCTTTCCTTCTTCGTAAACCTGTCTTTGAGTCTCGTCCTTTAGATTTCTGCACTCATCTTCAGCTTCCCTATAATGATCCCTTCTCTCTCTCTGAACTTCGTTCTGCCCTGGCCCTCTGCGGTTCTACGGCGGCGGGCTCCGATGGTATTCATTATGAGATGCTTCGCCATCTCCCTCCGAGCACGTCTCAGTATTTACTGAGTCTGTATAATCGGATCTGGGAGTCGTCGTCAGTCCCTGAGGACTGGCTCGATGCTGTTGTCCTCCCTGTTCGCAAACCGGGGTCTCTGGGTACTTCCCCTAAGGACTTTCGCCCTATTGCTCTCACGAGTTGTGTCTGCAAACTCTTTGACGTATGGTTAACGTTCGTCTGATGTGGTTCCTGGAACACCATCACCTCCTCTCCCCTTCTCAATTTGGTTTCCGCAAGTGCCGCAGCACGACAGATGTCCTGGTGAACTTGGAGGTCTATATTCGTACTGCTTTTGCTGCGAAGACCTCCGTTGTTGCCGTCCTTTTTGACCTGGAAAAGGCTTACGACACCACTTGGCGTTATCATATCCTATCTCAACTTCATTCTTTTGGCCTTCGTGGTCATCTCCCTCTCTTTCTCCGCAGCTTCCTCTCTCGTCGTTCCTTTCGGGTGCGTCTTGGTACCGCTCTCTCTCCCTCTTTTCAGCAATACGAAGGTGTGCCCCAGGGTAGTGTTCTGAGCACTACTCTTTTTCTGGTTGCCCTCAATGGTCTTCTTTCCTCTCTTCCTTCTGGTGTCTTCTCCGCTCTCTATGTCGATGATCTTACCCTTTGTTGTCAGGGTGATGATTCGCCTCTCCTTCAACGCCGGCTTCAACTTGCAATTGATGCCGTGTCGTCTTGGGCCACTGATCATGGCTTCAAGTTCTCTACTTCTAAGACTTGTGCCATGACATTTACGCGGAAACGGGTTGTTCTTCGTCCCTCTTTGTCACTTTATGGTCATCCCCTTGAATACAAAGATTCCGCGAAGCTTTTGGGGTTATTCCTTGACACTCGTTTGTCTTGGTCTCCCCATATCTCTTACCTCCGTGTTGAGTGCTCTAAGGCCCTTACCCTCCTTCGGGTCTTGTCCCATACTTCTTGGGGGGCAGATAGGCGCACTCTCCTTGCTTTACATTCCTCTCTCGTCCTGTCTAAGCTCGATTATGGTTGCCCTGCTTACTCGTCTGCTTCTCCTTCTACTCTTCGCCGTCTTGATGCTTTGCACCATACTGGGTTGCGCCTCAGTTCTGGTGCCTTTCGTTCGACTCCCGTCCTTTGCTTGTATGTTGACACTGGCTTCCTATCTCTCCAGGACCGCCGTGATCGCTACTGTCTTCGCTATCTTGCGCGGTCCTTACAACATCCTTCCTCTCGCCTCTGTCGTGCTTTAACTTTTACCCCTCCTGCGGTTCCTGTTCCTCTTCACCACCTCCCTCTTTCTGTCCGGTTATCTCGCCTGCAGGATTCTCTTTCCGTTCGTATTTCTGATGTTTCTCCTCGTGTTGTTCCTTCTTTGCCCCCGTGGAGGGTCCCTCTTCCGCGGTTTTGTACATCCTTGACCCGTATCACTAAAGCTTTTACCCCTCCTACGGTTGTAAAACGCCTTTTCCTCGAGCACTTTTCTTCTCACTCCCGCTCCGTTTCTGTCTTCACCGATGGGTCTAAGTCAGCGGACGGTGTTGGCTACTCTGTTGTTTTTCCTGATCGCACTTATATGTGTCGCTTGCCTCCGGAGACTAGCATCTTTACGGCGGAACTTTATGCTATTCTCTATGCTCTTCGTCTCCTACTTTCTCGTTGTCAGTCTTCCTTTGTAGTTGTTGTTGACTCTCGTAGTGCCCTCATGGCTCTCGGGTCCTTTAATCCAGTTCATCCAGTGGTTGTCGAGATCCAGCATTGGCTGTTTCTCGTTCACAGTAAATTTAAGTCGGTTGAGTTTTGTTGGGTTCCCAGCCATATTGGTGTGTCTTTAAATGAGCGTGCGGATGCTGCCGCCAAGGAAGCTGTCCGCTCTTGTCCCATCTCTCGTAAGGGCATTCCGTATTCCGACTTTTACCCAGTTATCCATTCCTCAGTCCTTACCCGTTGGCAGGCTTCTTGGTTGTCTGTTACTGGTAACAAGCTACGTACTCTTAAATGTTGTGTTTCCTCGTGGCAGTCCTCCTTCCACCGTAACCGGCGGTGGGAAACAGCTCTGGCGAGGTTGCGTATTGGCCATACTCGCTTAACCCATGGTCACTTGATGGAGCGCCGCCCTGCTCCTTATTGTCCTAGTTGCATTGTCCCTCTTACGGTCGTGCATGTCCTTCTTGAATGTCCTGCCTTCCAGGACGAGCGTATGTCTTGCTTTCCGACCGCCCCTCGCGGTCACCTGTCCCTCGATAGAATTCTTGGTGACTCGGATACTTTTGATATTGTTCGCCTTATGCGTTTTTGTTCTCGTATTGGCATCCTTGGTGATATTTAGCGCCCTCTGATTATTTTGCGTCTTTGATGGTGCTACATAGCCTTCCCGGTTTGGTGCCTTCTTTTGATAATTACTTACTTACTTATAAACTAGTATTAAAATATACTAATTACTGTAGTTATTAAAATTTACTAACAGTGATGTTCACATGAACTAACTATTATATCTGTATAAGGATGCTGGAATTCTTACGAAACCAAGCACCAGTATTGCGTCAGAGTCTACCTAGTTAAACACATTTATATCCAGTGTGTTAGAGAATTGAATATGATTCTCTAAAATCATCAGTATTCCGTGTGATAATTATTTACGGATAACACAACTCCCAAATAATTCCAAATCGAGAGTTTTTAGTTACAATTGTTATCAAGTAATAATTTTACCGTCACGCGTGAATGCCATGGATAAAACTAAAATCTTCTCCATTTCTTGTTTACAACCATAAGACGAGAAAGTAATAATATTTAACTCCCTAGAATTACAACCCAGTCTTTATTAAAGCATTTCAGCCACAATTACGCGAAATAATATTATTCGTGATAAATAATTTCTGTGGCGAATGCGGGACGCTAGTGGGAGAGGGAGGAGAAGCCATTGTTGTTGTGGACGAGACGCCAGAGTGTGTGGCGTGGAGGTCTCGTGTTGCGGAATTGAGCAACAAGGTCGTGGCGTCAGAGTCTGAGACACGTGACGTTGAGATTATCAGCAAGAATTACCCTGGTACTCAACATAGAATGAGTTAATATTATTCTACGTGATCTGCAGTGACCGGCCAACTAATAACGCGTCGACATTCAAGCCAAGCAATCAACCACGTGTACGACATTGCGGGAGTTGGAACTTGGGACGCGGTATCGGCAAGCTTCAACATAATCTGTACCCTTAGTTAAGTATATAATTCCCTTTTGATGCATCATTAGAGATTGTATATGTCGGGGCAGCTTGTCGTTAGATCGAGCGACCATAACAAATCCAATGTTAGTACCATAACAAATTTGTTTTCCATTTTCATGGATATAGATATTTCAGTAGCCTAGTTCAATGCTACGTAATATCCCTTAAATTACAGCTCGCATGTGAGGAGTCAACGAGCTGTTACCTTACTCCGTGTTATTCACCTCCAAGTGTTTCTACGAGGAATTCTGGAGATCCCGAGGATGAGTCGTGAATGATGTCATTGAAATCGTCTTAAAGCTAAGACTTTTGTATTCACTTATTTACTCAAAAATTCATTATTTCTATATCATATCTAATAGGATACTGATCATGTACACTGGAGATAATCCGTGTTTATTTGAATGATTAATTTCTGATGCTAATGATCTTTATAATTACTGGTGATAATCTTCTATAGATTTCTTTAATTTGGTCATAAGATTAGTTATTACACAGTGAACTGGTGCACGAACCACACTAGTTCCTAGACGTATATGAAGTTCTAGCAATAACCCCCCAATGTTGGTGTTTGAGGCTTTGATTCAAGTCAATTATCTATACAGCCTATTTATTATTTAAGTGATTATACTTCTTAATATTTAGCCATAGACACTGGTTCTTCCTGGAGTTTCCAATGATCACTTTTTATTAGTTTCCCTCTTTTCTTAAAGCGGGTGGTCCTTCGTAATTGATTTCATTACTTTAATAATTAAATAGAGTCAAGCCCCAAATATCCCACAATATCCTCATGACTTAGATTCTGCCTCGGGTGTGAGTGAGTTCCCCATCCAGGCATATTATTCATCATCCAGGCATAATATCCCCCCCCCCTGCATCAGGCACATTTAAATGTGAGGTTTACTACACGTAGATTTGTTTCACCGTTTACTACCACTCTTCCACTTTCCTCAACTTCTCTTACACATCACTCCACCTTCTCCACCTCCTCACTCCCCATTGGCTCTCACACTCTCCAGGGGGCGGGGCCGACAACTCTAGCCACACCCTCTCTGACGGAGACCGTCCCCTCCACCTGGCAGCTGGTGCATCCACTTGCACCAGCTGCCAGGTGGAGGGGGACGGTCTACGTCACGTTTTTCCCTACTGGTCTGTAGTCTTAAACCAAGTATGCCAGAAGAGGCATGTTTTGGGGCATTTTGTGCATCGCTGAGGCATATATTAGGTGGACGGCAAGATGGCGACGACGTGCGACTTTCCTAGGAGGATGGAGTTCGATGATGTCATCATTGACCAATGAGGGAGGATCAAGGTCGTGATGCGTCACGTGCAGGGGCTCGGTGATTGGTGAAGACGTCAATTGTGAGTGTTGGGTCGAAGAGGTACTACACTACTAGTCGCTACGTCTAGTTAAAGGTACAGTCCTGTGTGTCCTGTTGAAGGAAGTACCGTGACGTTCAGACACCAGGGAGGGCGTACCCTGGCGTCCACCGTGGTGAGGACAGTGTGACAGATGAACCAAGGATGGTGCCTGTGTCTGAAATTGAAATTGAAATAAGTTTATTGAGGTAAAATACACACAAAGGGATGAGGTAGCTCAAGCTATTCTCACCCCGTTCAGTACAACGTGTTAGTACATACCCTGTGTCTGAGCCCCACACGCAGGTCAGGAAAGGAAAACTGGACAGTGGCAGACAAGAGAGGATTTGTGGGCGACCTGGAGGAAGGCAAGCCTCAGGCGCCATCTTGGTTTTTGGAGGCAAGCGTTGTCGCAGCAGGAGTTTTGCAGTAAGAACCTTTTCTTTGTCACAGTTAAATATATATTCAGTGAGAAGAAGTGTTCAGTGACCTTAATGAACCATGTTTATAGTGAATAAGATTAAATAAAGTTAAATAAATATGAATTGCGGCTTATATGACTGGCATAGTGAAAAATCTTTAGAACCTTGAGCCTCAGTCCAACAGACTTCCCCGGCCGCCATTTTCTGATCTACTTACTGAGGACGCCCTCTCTTTACCGCCCCTCAATACCAAGTGTCCAATCTTCACTGAAAAGTCCCTGAATATTCCCACTTAACAATACTCTACCGATAGTCCATGTTAAGGAGTCGATTTCTCATTTGCAAAACATAAATATATATTCTACTGGAGATCTGTAATCAACGCATAATTCTAGGTTCTACTTTGGTGGGCGGAGGAGGTTTTTTTTTTTTTTTTTTTTTTTTTAAAGATATATAGCAAGAGTTGTTACATTGTTGTAGAGCCACTAGTACGCGTAACGGTTTCGGGCAGGTCCCTGGAATACGATCCCCGCCGCGAAGAATCCTTGTTACAACCAAGTACACATTTTACTGTTGAGTTAAACCGAGGCTACAGTTAAGGATTTGCGCCCAGTAAATCCTCCCCGGCCAGGATACGAACCCATGACAAAGCGATCGCGGAACGCCAGGCGAGTGTCTTACCACTACACCACGGAGACTAACAAACCTGCGGTTTGCCAGTAGCCAGCTGAATGCCGCTTCTATAAACAGATCTACAACTCTTGTATATATCGTCTCTATATACAAACTATCACATTAACTCTACACAAAATACTGCCTATAGGGATAGGCAGGATCATAACTCCCCCCCCCCCCTCTTTGTTCGTCATTCCCCTCTATCCCCGTGGGGGGGGGGGGGGATAGGGGGAAATCGCCCGCCATCTTGTATCTCCGCTACACGCTATCTTCACTCTAACAACGTTTTGATGAAGATATCATTTAACGTCACCACAGTCATGTTAACATCACCACAGTCATGTTAACATCACCACAGTCATGTTAACATCACCACAGTCATGTTAACATCACCACAGTCATGTTAACATCACCACAGTCATGTTAACATCACCACAGTCATGTTAACATCACCAGTCATGTTAACATCACCAGTCATGTTAACGTCACCACAGTCATGTTAACGTCACCACAGTCATGTTAACGTCACCACAGTCATGTTAACGTCACCACAGTCATGTTAACGTCACCACAGTCATGTTAACATCACCAGTCATGTTAACGTCACCACAGTCATGTTAACGTCACCACAGTCATGTTAACGTCACCACAGTCATGTTAACGTCACCACAGTCATGTTAACGTCACCACAGTCATGTTAACGTCACCACAGTCATGTTAACGTCACCACAGTCATGTTAACGTCACCACAGTCATGTTAACGTCACCACAGTCATGTTAACGTCGCCACAGTCATGTTAACGTCGCCACAGTCATGTTAACGTCGCCACAGTCATGTTAACGTCGCCACAGTCATGTTAACGTCGCCACAGTCATGTTAACGTCGCCACAGTCATGTTAACGTCGCCACAGTCATGTTAACGTCGCCACAGTCATGTTAACGTCGCCACAGTCATGTTAACGTCGCCACAGTCATGTTAACGTCGCCACAGTCATGTTAACGTCGCCACAGTCATGTTAACGTCGCCACAGTCATGTTAACGTCGCCACAGTCATGTTAACGTCGCCACAGTCATGTTAACGTCGCCACAGTCTTGTTAACGTCACCACAGTCTGGTTAACATCACCACAGTCTGGTTAACATCACCACAGTCTGGTTAACATCACCACAGTCTGGTTAACATCACCACAGTCATGTTAACATCACCACAGTCATGTTAACATCACCACAGTCATGTCAACATCACCACAGTCATGTTAACATCACCACAGTCATGTTAACATCACCACAGACTGTGTAGCACGCTCTGTGGCCCGTGGCACAGTGGTCTACATCCTCGACACACAACTGAGGACCCCCGGGTTCAATCCCAGGGAGTTAAGCAACTGTTTTTGGATTGCATAATGGGGGGGAAAGTCAATCTAGATACACAGGCTTCCTGTCTCCAAGAAACGGAATTATTTCAACATTCGTTAGAAACTTGTAATAATTCAACAGGCGTCTGTGGAGGAAGTCTTTAGGACGCAAACTGCCACTTTAGGACGCGAACTGCCACTTTAGGACGCAAACTGCCACTTTAGGACGCAAACTGCCACTTTAGGACGCAAACTGCCACTTTAGGACGCGAACTGCCACTTTAGGACGCAAACTGCCACTTTAGGACGCAAACTGCCACTTTAGGACGCAAACTGCCACTTTAGGACGCGAACTGCCACTTTAGGACGCAAACTGCCACTTTAGGACGCGAACTGCCACTTTAGGACGCAAACTGCCACTTTAGGACGCGAACTGCCACTTTAGGACGCAAACTGCCACTTTAGGACGCAAACTGCCACTTTAGGACGCAAACTGCCACTTTAGGACGCGAACTGCCACTTTAGGACGCGAACTGCCACTTTAGGACGCGAACTGCCACTTTAGGACGCAAACTGCCACTTTAGGACGCGAACTGCCACTTTAGGACGCAAACTGCCACTTTAGGACGCGAACTGCCACTTTAGGACGCAAACTGCCACTTTAGGACGCGAACTGCCACTTTAGGACGCAAACTGCCACTTTAGGACGCAAACTGCCACTTTAGGACGCAAACTGCCACTTTAGGACACTTTAGGGAGCCGGTCGGCCAAGCGGAAAGCACGCTGGACTTGTGATCCTGTGGTCCTGGGTTCGACCCCAGGCGCCGGCGAGAAACAATGGGCAGAGTTTCTTTCACACTATGCCCCTGTTACCTAGCAGTAAAGTAGGTACCTGGGTGTTAGTCAGCTGTCACGGGCTGCTTCCTGGGGGTGGAGGCCTGGTCGAGGACCGGGCCGCGGGGACACTAAAGGCCCGAAATCATCTCAAGATAACTGAAGATTAGGACGCAAATTGCCACTTTAGGACGCAAACTGCTACTTTAGGACGCAAACTGCCACTTTAGGACGCAAACTGCCACTTTAGGGTTGGTTAAGGATGTTGAGAGGCCGCGCTGGTCTGTGAGGCGACACGTCCTGTTGAGAGGCCGCGCTGGTCTGTGAGGCGACACGTCCTGTTGAGAGGCCGCGCTGGTCTGTGAGGCGACACGTCCTGTTGAGAGGCCGCGCTGGTCTGTGAGGCGACACGTCCTGTTGAGAGGCCGCGCTGGTCTGTGAGGCGACACGTCCTGTTGAGAGGCCGCGCTGGTCTGTGAGGCGACATGTCCTGTTGAGAGGCCGCGCTGGTCTGTGAGGCGACACGTCCTGTTGAGAGGCCGCGCTGGTCTGTGAGGCGACACGTCCTGTTGAGAGGCCGCCCTGGTCTGTGAGGCGACACGTCCTGTTGAGAGGCCGCGCTGGTCTGTGAGGCGACACGTCCTGTACAACAATGTGCAAGTTCATCTTCCAGTTAACATTTTACAAGTTTGTTACAGATGAGCAAGCAGGAGCCCGTTCACCTTGAAAGGTCAGCATCGGTCAGTTAACTATTTCTCACAGGTGTGCTTACTGAGGCGTACAGTGCGTGCGTGCGTGTGTGTGTGTGTGTGTGTGTGTGTGTGTGTGTGTGTGTGTGTGTGTGTGTGTGTGTGTGTGTGCGTGTGTGTGTGTGTGTGTGTGTGTGTGTGTGTGTGTGTGTGTGTGTGTGTGTGTGTGTGTGTGTGTGCGTGTATGTGTGTGTGTGTGTGTGTGGGGTGTACTCGCCCATTTACTCGCCTATTTGTGCTTGCAGGGGTTGAGCTCTGGCTCTTTGGTCCCGCCTCTCAACTGTCAATCAACTGGTGTACAGGTTCCTGAGCCTATTGGGCTCTATCATATCTACCTTTAAAACTGTGTATGGAGTCAGCCTCCACCACATCACTGCCTAATGCATTCCATCCGTTAACTACTCTGACACTGAAAAAGTTCCTTCTAACGTCTCTGTGGCTCATGTGGGTACTCAGTTTCCACCTGTGTCCCCTTGTTCGCGTCCCTCCAGTGTTGAATAGTTTATCCTTGTTTACCCGGTCGATTCCCCTGAGGATTTTGTAGGTTGTGATTATGTCTCCCCTTACTCTTTTGTCTTCCAGTGTCGTAAGGTGCATTTCCCTCAGCCTTTCCTCGTAACTCATGCCTCTTAGTTCTGGGACTAGTCTAGTGGCATACCTTTGGACTTTTTCCAGCTTCGTCTTGTGCTTGACAAGATACGGGCTCCATGCTGGGACCGCATACTCCAGGATTCGTCTTACATATGTTGTGTACAAGATTCTGAATGATTCCTTACACAGGTTCCTGAACGCTGTTCTGATGTTAGCCAGCCTCGCATATGCCGCAGACGTTATTCTTTTTATGTGGGCTTCAGGAGACAAGTTTGGTGTGATATCAACTCTTAGATCTTTCTCTCTGTCCGTTTCATGAAGTACTTCGTCTCCTATTCTGTATCTTGTGTCTGGCCTCCTGTTTCCACCGCCTAGTTTCATTACTTTGCATTTACTCGGGTTGAACTTCAACAGCCATTTGTAGGACCATTCACTCAGTCTGTCCAGGTCATCTTGTAGCCTCCTATTATCATCCTCTGTTTCAATCCTCATAATTTTTGCATCGTCAGCAAACATTGAGAGAAACGAGTCTATATCCTCTGGGAGATCATTTACATACATCAGAAACAGTATAGGTCCAAGGACTGACCCCTGCGGGACTCCATTTGTAACGTCACGCCAATCTGAGACCTCACCCCTCACACAGACTCGTTGTCTCCTGTTGCTTAGGTACTCCTTTATCCAATGAAGTACCTACCCTTTCACTCCAGTTTTTTCACTAGCCTTTTGTGTGGTGCTGTATCAAAGGCTTTTTGACATTCCAAAAATATGCAGTCTGCCCACCCTTCTCTTTCTTGTCTGATTTTTGTTGCCTGATCGTAGAATTCAAGTAACCCTGTGAGGCAGGACCTGCCATCCCTGAACCCACGTTGATGTTGTGCTACAAAATTCCTTCGCTCCAGGTGCTCCACTAGCGTTCTTCGCACAATCTTCTCCATCAGCTTGCATGGTATGCAGGTTAGGGACACTGGCCTGTAGTTCAGTGCCTCCTGTCTATTCCCTTGTATATCGGGACTATGTTAGCTGCTTTCCAAATTTCTGGCAGTTCCCCTGTTGCCAGTGATTTGTTATACACTATGGAGAGTGGTAGGCACAGTTCTCTTGCTCCTTCCTTTAGTATCCAAGGGGAGATTCCATCTGGGCTTATAGCCTTTGTCACATCCAACTCTAGTAAACACTTCCTTACTTCCCCGCTGGTAATCTCAAACTCTTCCAGTGGTTTTTGGTTAACTATTCCCTCTCTTATCTCTGGAATTTCTCCTTGCTCTATGGTGAAGACCTCCTGGAATTTCTTATTCAGTTCCTCACACACTTCCTGGTCGTTTGTAGTGAATCCTTCCGCCCCTATCCTTAATCTCATAACCTGTTCCTTTACTGTTGTTTTTCTCCTAATGTGGCTATGCAAGCAATTTAGGCTGAGTCTTTGCCTTGCTTGCGATGTCATTTTCGTATTGTCTTTCTGCCTCTCTTCTCATCCTGACATATTCATTCCTGGCATTCTGGTATCTTTCTCTGCTCTCAAGTGTCCTGTTATTCCTATAGTTTCTCCAGTGCCCCTTTACTTTGCTGCTTAGCTAGGCCTACATCTCTGATTAAATCTATCGGGTTTCTCATCTTCATTTCACTGTTTTCCTTTTGGACTGGGACAAACTTGTTTGCTGCAGTCCTTGCACTTTCTGCGTGATGTAATCCATCATATCTTGGGACGTCTTTTCCCTGAGCTCTGTTTCCCATGCTATATCTGTTAGGAATTTTCTTATCTCCTAATAGTTTCCCCTTTCGGTATGCTAACCTTTTGTTTTCGGCTATCCCTCCTCGAGTTCAATAACCCCTTCAACCAGGTACTCAAACACCAGTACACTGTGGTCGCTCATTCCTACTGGGGCCTCGAAACCGATTTCTCTTATGTCGGAGTCGTTCAGAGGTGAAGACTAGGTCGAGTCTCGCAGGTTCGTCATTGCCTCTCATCCTTGTGGGTTCTCCGACATGCTGGGTTAAAAAGTTTCTTGTCACCACCTCCAATAGTTTGGCTCTCCACGTATCCTCGCCTCCATGCGGTTCCTTGTTCTCCCATCAATCCTTCCGTGATTGAAGTCCCCCATGATGAGCAGGTGGGATCTATTTCTACAGGCAGCAGAGGCTGCCCTCTCAATTATAGTGTTAACTGCCATGTTGTTTTCATACTCTTGACTGGGTCTTCTGTCATTTGGTGGAGGGTTGTATATTACTGCTACTACTATTCTTGGTCCTCCCATTGTCATGGTGCCTGCTTGTAGTCTCTGAAACCCTCACAGCCCAGGATAGCCATCTCCTTAAAACTCCATTCCTTTCCCATGAGTAGGGTCACTCCACCTCCTCCCCTACCTTCACTGTTTCCTTCTTACTGTGTACTCCCGGGGAAACACGGCATTCGTTATGATTCCAGAGAGTTTTGTTTCAGTGAGTCTGATTACATCTGGGTTCACTTCTTGTGCTCTTTCCCTTAGTTCACTTGCCTTGCTTGTGATTCCATATATGTTCGAGTACATTACCCTGAAACTGACTCTCTTCTGCTTCTCCTCTGGGGGGGGGGGGGGGGGGACCTGTGAGGATCTGGGGTGAGCGGGAGCTGGATCTGGTATGAGGAGGCTGGTGGAGGAGTAAGGGCTTGCGGGGTGGGGGAGAGGGAGAGGGTAGGGGGGGTGAGAGGGGGAGGGTAGGGGGGAGAGGGGAGGTAGGGGAGAGGAGAGGGGAGGGTAGGGGGGAGAGTGAGAGGGGGAGGGTAGGGGGGAGAGTGAGAGGGGGAGGGTAGGGGGGAGAGTGAGAGGGGGAGGGTAGGGGGGAGAGTGAGAGGGGGAGGGTAGGGGGAGAGTGAGGGGGGGGGGGGGGGGGAGGGTAGGGGGGAGAGTGAGAGGGTAGGGTTGGGGGAACATGGGGGGAGGAGAGGCTTGGGGGGATGGGAGCTTGGGGGCAGAAAAGGTGGGAGGGCTTGGGGGGCGTGGGGGGAAAGGGAAGGCTGAGGTGGGTGAGGAAGAGTGGAGGGCTTAGGGGAGTGGTGGAGAGAGGAAGGCTTAGGTGGGGTGGGGGAGAGTGGGGGGTTTAGGGGGGCAGGGGAGAACGGAGGGCTTGGGGGTGGGAGAGACGGGAGGGCATGTGGGAGAAGGGAGGGCTTGGGGGATGGGGGAGAAGGGAGGTCCTGGGGAGAGGGGTGAGTGGGAGGAGGGGGTGGATGGGGGGAGAGTGCCCTAGGTGGGTACTTAGTAGGGGGCTGACGGGATGGGGCAGGTAGGGTTTCTGTTTAGTAGAATGTGGGGGTGGTGCCGCACTCCCTGTTGCTGTAGCACTGATTGAGGAGGGTTCTCTACTCCCCTCTGGGATTGTAGGGTTATGGGTTGTGGTTCTCTGATTCCTTTCTCTCTCCCTGCGCTCCTTCCTCGCATCTGCTGCCTGCTTTCTCTCTCCCCTTGTCATATCCCTCTGCAGGAATACATTTTTGAACTTCGGTACATTTGCTAGACCGCTCTTCCTTGCTAACAGTTCCTCTTTTGTGATTTCGCTAATGATTACCACCTTTATCATTTGGTCTCTGTCCTTGTTGTACTTTCCAAGCCTGAAAACCTTTTCAACATTTTGGTCAGTTCCCTCCATCCTTACCTCTTTAAGGATCTCGGTAACTTATGTTTTTGTCCTTGTATCTCTGCTCGTTTGGGCTGGTCCCTGTTTGCTCTTCACTGCCTGCTGCTACTACTGCTCTTTTTCTCTCTATCAGCCGGCTAGTACATCTAGCTGCTTCCCGAGAGGAAGCCACTCCATGGCAACTTCCCTAACTTGAGGGTTGAGGGAGGTGGTCACGTTATGCCGCGCTCGCCAATAAGGCTTCATATTTCGGGAAATCAGAGGGATACACGGGAAATTCGGTGTTCATTGATAATACAAAGTGCAACACACCAATTAGAAACTAGCAAATTTATTGATTGTGTCCGATAGTGAATATTAGATATGTTCAGGGGGTACGACATCAGTGCCAGGACAAGCACCTTTGCCACTGCATGGTCAGAGTGTACACAACTTGATGTGATAGTGAAGATCATAACAAATAGTGAATAGGATAGTGAAGAAGTGATTCTAAACGTGTAGCATTAGAACTATATCAGTGCTGAGAAAAACAAGGAGCAGAGTACTGATGATAGATAGCGACAAGTTGGAGGGACCTACGCCTGGCAGTGGCGTAGATGGAGACAGCAGGCCTACACACGGCTGTCAACATTACTTTTAACGCCTGTTTGTGCTGTGGGATGTTTTGAATTAGCAGTAAGGTAAGGCCTCTCAAAAAGTATGTCAAACGGTGTACAGTCTTATTGCTTTTTAATAGTTAGTCTTGGATATAAGTTAACAAACGGAAGTGAACCTCAAGGGAAAGGTTCGGCTCATGTGGGTAACTAGTTTTCTGACACCCAAGTGTGAAAAAAACTCTACGTCCTACACCTAGACAACTCCCCCACCCCCTTCTCTCACCCCCACCCCCTCCCACCATAGCATTAACAGTACACACACAGCCTCCCAATCAAAGGGCCCACACCCTCCCATAACCCTCCCACTCTAATCCGCACCACACACCCTCACCATCCCTCCCCTATCTCCCACCGCCCCCCTCTCTCCCACCTCCCCCCATACACACACACTCTCTCTCTCTCTCTCTCTCTCTCTCTCTCTCTCTCTCTCTCTCTCTCTCTCTCTCTCTCTCTCTCTCTCTCTCTCTCAGGAAGCCTGGATGAAGGAAGTATTCCAGCAAATGTGAGAGAAATTCAGTGAAGGACTGAGGGTAATGAGGGTAATGAGGGAGACAGTTGCCAACCTGCAGGATGAACTAAGGGCAGCAAAGGAGGAGATAAGATGCCTGAAGGAGACTCCTTCACAATACCAGACACAAACCGTGCCTCAGGGAGACAGGAATGCTACTGTGGAGGGGACCTCCACAACACAGCTCTCATTTGCTGAAATGCTTAAAAAGAGCCCTGAAGCTAGGTCTGCAGTTAGGGAAGCTGCAGGTGTGTGCGTATGTGTACTCACCTATTTGTGCTTGCGGGGATTGAGCTTTGGCTCTTTGGTCCCGCCTCTCAACTGTCAATCAACTGATGTACAGATTCCTGAGCCTATTGGGCTCTATCATATCTACATTTGAAACTGTGTGTGGAGTCAGCCTCCACCACATCACTGCCTAATGCATTCCATTTACTAACTACTGACACTGAAAAAGTTCTTTCTAATGTCTCTGTGGCTCATTTGGGTCCTCAGCTTCCACCTGTGTCCCCTTGTTCGCGTCCCTCCAGTGTTGAATAGTTCATCCTTGTGTACCCGGTCGATTCCCCTGAGGATTTTGTAGGTTGTGATCATGTCCCCCTTACTCTTCTGTCTTCCAGTGTCGTAAGGTGCATTTCCCGCAGCCTTTCCTCATAACTCATGCCTCTTAGTTCTGGGACTAGTCTAGTAGCATACCTTTGGACTTTTTCCAGCTTCGTCTTGTGCTTGACAAGGTACGAGCTCCATGCTGTGTGTGTGTGTACTCACCTAGTTGTGCTTGCGGGGGTTGTGCTCTGGCTCTTTGGTCCCGTCTCTCAACTGTCAATCAACAGGTGTACAGGATTCCTGAGCCTATTTGGCTCTATCATATCTACACTTGAAACTGTGTATGGTGTCAGCCTCCACCACATCACTGCCTAATGCATTCCATCCGTTAACTACTCTGACACTGAAAAAATTCTTTCTAACGTGTCTATGCCTCATTTGGGCACTCAATTTCCACCTGTGTCCCCTAGTGCGTGTGTCCCTTGTGGTAAATAGTCTGTTTTTATCTACCCTATCAATTCCTCTGAGAATCTTGTGTGTGGTGGTCATGTCCCCTCTAACTCTTCTGTCTCCCAATGACGTGAGGTTTAATTCCCGTAGTCTCCTCGTAGCTCATACTCCTCAGTTCGGGTACTAGTCTGGTGATATAAAGTTCTGAAAGATTCCTTACACAAGTTTCTAAAGGCCGTTCTTATGTTAGCCAACCTGGCATATGCCGCTGTTATCCTCCTGATATGAGCTTCAGGGGACAGGTCTGGCGTGATATCAACCCCCAGGTTGATATCTCTCTGACTCTTGAAGTATTTCATCTCCCAAATGATACAAGGTATCAGGTCTCCTGCTCCCTACACCTATCTTCATTACATTACATTTGCTTGGGTTAAACTCTAACAATCATTTGTTCGACCAATCATTTGTGATTTGTCACAAACCATTTGTGATTTCACGCCAATCTGAGGTCTCACCCCTCACTGTAACTCTCTGCTTCCTATTGCTTAGGTACTCCCTTATCCACTGGAGCGCCTTACCAGTTACTCCTGCCTGTCTCTCCAGCTTATGCATCAGCCTTTTATGGGATACTGTGTCAAAGGCTTTCCGACAGTCCAAAAAAATGCAGTCCGCCCATCCTTCTCTTTCTTGCTTAATCTTTGTCACCTGATCGTAAAATTCTATGAAGTCTGTAAGGCAAGATTTACCCTCCCTGAACTTGTGTGTGTGTGTGCGCGTGTGCGTGCGCGCGTGCGTGCATGTGTGTGCGTGCGTGTGTATGTGTGTGCGCGTACAAGTGCGCATGGAGCAGGTATAACCTAGCCAAAAGTAAGGTTTCAGTATGTTATGTGAGTTTGTGTTATATATGTTATGTTGTGCTTAGTAGTGTTCCATCACACTGTGATGACACTCCCCCCCCCCCCTCCAGATTGTGGAAGCCTAACCTCAGAGGCAGCCCAGACCATGAAACTATTTACCTGCTTGCCAAAAAACAGTTCTGAATTAACTAATAATAAAGAGATAACAGCAGAGAGTAATTATCAAAGAAGCAAAAACAGCATAAGGCAAACCATTTACCATAACAAAGACAGTGCTCAAACGGCCAATGACAAACAAACAAACACACAGTAACTTGCAAGCAAGAGATTTTAAATAATGAGATGCATGCCTTGTGGAGACCTTTATATAGGCAACTTTTACAGGTCTGAACTCAGACCTGTAAAAAAGACCCTTTTACAGGCAAGAACTCAGCATTGTCATACATCGGGGCTAGAATACTCCTGAGATACATAGGCATCTGCCAGCTTTCCAGAAGTGTGCAATGTGTCATGTGTCGACTTGTGAAAGTGTACAATGTGTCATGTGTCAACTTGTGAAAGTGTCCAATATGTCATGTGTCAACTTGTGAAAGTGTCCAATATGTCATGTGTCAACTTGTGAAAGTGTACAATATACTGTATATCATCTTTTGACAAAGTAGGCAAGTATTCCCTTGAACATTACAATGACGACTGCCCCATACTGACTATTACCCTCATGAGATGAGATTTGATGAACTCTATAAAGACTATTTGAACACTTGAGATTCTGGACCGGCAGCCAAGATGTACTCTGGAACACAACAGATACGATAGACAGGCGATGAGTCACAATAACGTGGCTGAAGTATGTTGACCAGACCACACACTAGAAATTGAAGGGACGACGACGTTTCGGTCCGTTCTGGACCATTATCAAGTCGATTGTGTGAATCACAATCGACTTGAGAATGGTCCAGGACGGACCGAAACGTCGTCGTCCCTTCAATTTCTAGTGTGTGGTCTGGTCAAGTTACAATAGAGGTGAAATAATTATAATTTACCAAAGCATTGTTTTCTCCATTTGATGTCTAGTGTTCAATACTTTAATATAAGTGTAAACAAGTCTCAAACCTGTCTATAGATGGCAGACAAATGAGTGTGAATAGCAATACCTATAAAAGGGAATGTGTGTGTCTGTCCAACGTTGGCAGAGGGAATGGTCCGGGGTACGGGATGAACATAGGATAGTCGGGGTCGCCAGATTTCATAAGAGAACAGCGTGCCAGGGTCACATTTACACCCCCACGACGAATTTCGGCTTTCCTCGCCAGCTACACAGCTAAATGTTTCGAATACTATCATATCTAAAATTATTTTTGTATTATAAATATTCACCACTATTCATCCATCTCGGGAAAATTAACACATTTCCAGCAATCAATAAATTACCCGTATTAAATCACTTACAACAAACGATCCAGCTTCAAAGTTAAACAGTAATCTTTCCTGCCTCTACACAGACGCCGTCTTGTTGGATCTGCTCTGATACACAATGTACCCAACATGATCCTGAGTCCTGGCTGTGTTGCTATTGACTCTTCCCTTTCACAGTATATACTCAAATGCTCCAACCTTCCTAACAAACGTGAAATCACTTAACCCTAACACACAGAGATCACACTAACGTGATGCATCAAATGAACAAATCCACAAATTCGGGATCCAGTAAGTTCAGTAGAACTTCGGTTTCACCTCTTTTTAACCCTGTCGTAGCTCAGTCGGTTAAGGCAGTGTCTGGGATGCTCCCGGACGCAGGTTCGAATCCTCGTCACGGCCCTTGTGGATTTGTTCGCTTAACCCTACCATTTTTTTTGTATTTTTCTTAACCTCTTATTCTTACCTATCCCACTCTTCCTTCATCTCATTATTACACTCATTCATACCTTTCATCCTATTGCTTACCTTTCGCCTTACCTTCTAGGAATTACCTTCTTCTCATACCTGTTTCCCACCTTATACCTTACCAACTTCTCTTACCGGCTCCTCACGCCATCGACAGCGGGACTAGTTGATGTCCACGCTCATGGAAACGAGGCCATGGCAGTCACATGACAACAAAAGTGGACCAAGAGAGATTGTGTTTCTGTCTGTCTGTCTCTCTCTCTCTCTCTCTCTCTCTCTCTCTCTCTCTCTCTCTCTCTCTCTCTCTCTCTCTCTCTCTCTCTCTCTGTCTCTCTCACTTACAAATGTGTCTTACAAACGTGTCCCGCAAATGTGTCTTACACGTGTCTTAAAAATGTGTCTTACAAATGTGTCTTACAAATGTATCCTACAAATGTAGATCCTGGATCCAGACCGCCGGGTCGCACTACTAGAGGCGGACCCCCCCCCCCCCCCGCCCCCCTCCCAGACAAATTACGACTGGTAAAACGATTTCCGTCAAGAGGCCGAGCCACTGGATAGCGGGTGAGGCCTCCGACAATATCGTGCGACAAGTAAATGCCGAAATCCCAACTCTGAAAGCGACGACAGTTGTGCTCATCAAGGCGCTGACAACACCAGTGTTACCATCAAGATGACCTTCGAGACAGAAGAATAGGCCCAGGAAGCAGCGAAGAAAGAATTCAAATGCTTCGGAATCAACCTTCTCACTGAGCCAGATTGCTATAGAAAAGATCTACAATGTGAGACAGTGCTACAAATGCTCCAGTTATGAGCACTTCTCAAACAAGTGCCCAGAACAAGCGGTTAAATGCGGATCATGCTCTGGTGCTCACAATTACAAACACTGTACAGCGAACGCCAAGAAATGCGCGAACTGCGGAGAACAGCACGCCGCCACCTCCTGCCTCTGCACAAAAAGGAAGGAGGAACTGAATGAAGATTAAGGAGACCACCACCACGCCGCCGACGACCACCCAGAGGCAAGTCGCCGCGACCTTAGACCTGACCAGTCCCCGACCCTCTCTTCAATAACCCTGATGCAGACTACGACCCTATGGCCTTGCCGCCCACACAAGCTCCAACAAGACCCTATGACACTGGGAACGACACCACCCACACAGAAGATACATATTCAGGTCATCATTGCCTCTGCGGACAGAGTTGCGAAACAAGATCACACAACCTTCCCGCACGAGGCAGAAACAAATGGGCAAAAGTTTCTTTCACCCTGAATGCCCCTGTTACCTAGCAGTAAATAGGTACTTGGGAGTTAGTCAGCTGTCACGGGCTGCTTCCTGGGGGTGGAGGCCTGGTCGAGGACCGGGCCGCAGGGACACTAAAAGCCCCGAAATCATCTCAAGATAACCTCAAGATAACCTGTTCCTCAGGACAGTGAAGGAGCTTCTGAAGGCTAACGGCATCAAGCTAATACTGCTAGAAGAGACGGGACTCGAAAATGCAACCACTCAGACGCCAGACGGACGCTCCACGGACCCCCCAGACTTACGCTCCACGGACCCCCCAGACTTACGCTCCACGGACCCCCCAGACTTACGCTCCACGGACCCCCCAGACTTACGCTCCACGGACCCCCCAGACTTACGCTCCACGGACCCCCCAGACTTACGCTCCACGGACCCCCCAGACTTACGCTCCACGGACCCCCCAGACTTACGCTCCACGGACCCCCCAGACTTACGCTCCACGGACCCCCCAGACTTACGCTCCACGGACCCCCCAGACGGACGCTCCACGGACCCCCCAGACGGACGCTCCACGGACCCACCCCCCAGACGGACGCTCCACGGACCCCCCCCCAGACGGACGCTCCACGGACCCCCCAGACGGACGCTCAACGGACCCCCCAGACGGACGCTCCACGGACCCCCCAGACGGACGCTCCACGGACCCCCCCCCAGACGGACGCTCCACGGACCCCCCCCCCAGACGGACGCTCCACGGACCCCCCCCAGACGGACGCTCCACGGACCCCCCCCCAGACGGACGCTCCACGGACCCCCCCCCCCAGACGGACGCTCCACGGACCCCCCAGACGGACGCTCCACGGACCCCCCCAGACGGACGCTCCACGGACGCCCCCCAGACGGACGCTCCACGGACCCCCCCCCAGACGGACGCTCCACGGACCCCCCCCCAGACGGACGCTTCACGGACCCCCCCCCCCAGACGGTCGCTCCACGGACCCCCCCAGACGGACGCTCCACGGACCCCCCCCCCAGACGGACGCTCCACGGACCCCCCCAGACGGACGCTCCACGGACCCCCCCAGACGGACGCTCCACGGACCCCCCCAGACGGACGCTCCACAGACCCCCCCAGACGGACGCTCCACGGACCCCCCCAGACGGACGCTCCACGGACCCCCCCAGACGGACGCTCCACAGACCCCCCCAGACGGACGCTGACAGCGGTACGCAAGACAAAGCAAGCAGGAATACTGGCGACAAAGGACAAAGACTACATACATAAATACTCATCTTCAGACGAGCATGTGGACGTTGAGGATCTCTCCAACGAAGATGAGTATGGCTCCGAGGAATGCAGTACGCCTCAAAGAGTTCGACCGCCCATGTTTGAGGGCCACGATGCCCGTGGCACTGCCCTGGAAACACAAACCGAAACTGTCTCTATTTTCCGCTTATTAAAACTTGTAATAAAGTTGTTACATCTTGGCTTAACGTGTTTATTACGTATTAGAACGTTGTTACAACTTGCTATATTGGTTGTTATAACTGGTTAGGTGGTGTTAAAACTTGTTCGAACGTTGTACCAACGTCGTAGTTTCGGTGTGTGTTTGGCGGGATGTAGACACAACCACAGGTCGGTACACCACTTTCACAATTGGCCAGACGATCATCATCGACTTACCGCGGAATATCATCGAGGATCTCCCACGACCGGGAGCCGGTCGGCCGAGCGGACAGCACGCTAGACTCGTGATCCTGTGGTCCTGGGTTCGATCCCAGGCGCAGGCGAGAAACAATGGGCAGAGTTTCTTTCACCCTATGCCCCTGTTACCTAGCAGTAAAATAGGTACCTGGGTGTTAGTCAGCTGTCACGGGCTGCTTCCTGGGGGTGGAGGCCTGGTCGAGGACCGGGCCGCGGGGACACTAAAGCCCCGAAATCATCTCAAGATAACCTCTCAAGATAACGATACCCTACACTGTCGCCTGTGGACTCCCAGGTACACACACGAAGCCAACACAAGAAATGGAAGAACAGGAAAAAATAGAGCCCTGAGGGGGCTCTAAATTATAGGGGGCCCTATAAAATTATTTAAATTATTTCTAAAAATAGAGGGGGCCCTCTGGAGATAGTGATGCTGTAATGAATATCAAACAAGGACTTCTGGCTGCTGCTCGGCCCTCTTGCTCACCCCTGTGCTTTGTGCGGTATGATTGATTGTCTGTCTGTCTATCCAGAAATGCTCGCTCTTGCTGAGTTGAGCCCTGGCTCTACTCTCTGACGCCGAAGCTTCCTCTCCAGACTATCCTTTCCACTGTCCCACTATCCAGACCCCATTCATGCACAGATCAACAGTATCAGCTACTGGTAATGGTTTCAAACACCCTCCACTTACGGGCTATTCATGCCCGTGCCACCTCTTGGGTGGCTTAATCTTCACCAATCTATCCTCTGTCTCATCGAGACAGAGGATTGTCACGACTTGATAATGGTCCCGGGCGGACCGAAACGTTGTGGTCTCTCTATCTTGTGTTGTTGTGGTTTGGTCATCACACCTGACCAAAGGTGTTCCGCAGAGGGTGATGGAGGCGCTGACCAAGTGCTCTGACCCCCTCCCCTGCAACCCCCCCCCCCCCTCCGGTTATACCTGTGTGTTCAGATACGGCGAAAGTCATGAGGAGACACACCAAGATAAGGAGTGTAAAGTATGTAGTGTGTCGCACGCCCACACCTACGAACATTATGTATTAGTGTGTCAACGTATTGAGAACTATGCGCCCCTTGAGGGACTTGAAGTAGGGGGGGGGGGGTAGAAATAGCCTATGCTACTCTATCCCTTTGAGACGTATTTTTTCGTCTCAATAAACATACTTGAACATAAAGTGGATTTTGTTCAATTTAACACACCACGTGATACAGAGAGAGCGACACATGGCAAAGTGTCACTGAGGATATGACACATCACGTGACACAGTGACACTTGTCACATCCTGAGGGCCGAGGATTGATTTAAATGCTTTGAATATAGACCCCCCCAAGACCTTGTTCACCATTAACAGTAGATGCAACAAGAACTGATATGATCCTCGGGGCTGTAGTGGATGTGTGGGCCTGAGGGAGGGCCGTTCCAAGCACGACCACACTGGACGACATAGCTGGTTCCAGTGCCTGAACAATAATAATGTCATAGTTATCTTCGTGAGCTTTGTCTCCGCTACTGCTATTACATCAGGAATGCTTCTCTTTGTGGTGTCTTGACTTGCACGGGGATGGGCACACTAGTTTGGTATTTCGATCGACCTCTCAACCCATGGAGGGTTTTCAAGGACAGGAGAGAGAGAGAGAGAGAGCAAGCGTTAGTTCCCTAGTGTAGTGAGTTACCAGTGAGTGTAAGCTCATGTGTGAGGTCCTGACCAGTGAGTGTGTCACACCCCGTCAGTCTCACTAACTGTGTGAATGGACCAATCACGTCTCCTTGCAAATACCGCTGATAAAACCCCCCATGAAAGACGGCATCAACTAAGGACTAGCATTACACTTGAAACAGGCTCCATTCTCGCTCTTCATAACAGAGCTTTCAGGCTATTCAAGAATGACCAATATCTGCTCCACCACCCCAAGCCTAACACAGTCATCCCCCTCCCCCAGTTTATTATGAGAGATGACTGGTGACTGTCTGGACGTGACTGTCTGGTTGCTGGCGGCCCATTCTCTACCCAAGAGGGCCACAATCCAGCTGGAATTGACAAAATTGACATCAATTTACCCTCGTCAGGCGAAGGAGCGGCTCCTCGCCCGTCACAAGCGGAGCACGTGGCCCAAACAAGCCCCCATCTAGCTCAATAATGCTTTCATGTTCAGGTCTGTGTGTGACACGGGCCCACTAGGGGGTGACACGGGCCCACTAGGGGGTGACACGGGCCCACTAGGGGGGTGACACGGGTCCACTAGGGGGTGACACGGGCCCACTAGGGGGTGACACGGGCCCACTAGGGGGGTGACACGGGTCCACTAGGGGGGTGACACGGGTCCACTAGGGGGGTGACACGGGTCCACTAGGGGGGTGACACGGGCCCACTAGGGGGTGACACGGGTCCACTAGGGGGTGACACGGGCCCACTAGGGGTGACACGGGCCCACTAGGGGGTGACACGGGCCCACTAGGGGGGTGACACTGGTCCACTAGGGGGGTGACACGGGTCCACTAGGGGGTGACACGGGCCCACTAGGGGGGTGACACTGGTCCACTAGGGGGGTGACACGGGCCCACTAGGGGTGACACGGGTCCACTAGGGGGTGACACGGGCCCACTAGGGGGTGACACGGGCCCACTAGGGGGGTGACACGGGCCCACTAGGGGGGTGACACGGGCCCACTAGGGGGTGACACGGGCCCACTAGGGGGGTGACACTGGTCCACTAGGGGGGTGACACGGGTCCACTAGGGGGTGACACGGGCCCACTAGGGGGGTGACACTGGTCCACTAGGGGGGTGACACGGGCCCACTAGGGGTGACACGGGCCCACTAGGGGGTGACACGGGTCCACTAGGGGGTGACACGGGCCCACTAGGGGGTGACACGGGCCCACTAGGGGGGTGACACGGGTCCACTAGGGGGTGACACGGGTCCACTAGGGAGGTGACACGGGTCCACTAGGCGGGTGACACGGGCCCACTAGGGGGTGACACGGGCCCACTAGGGGGTGACACGGGTCCACTAGGGGGGTGACACGGGCCCACTAGGGGGTGACACGGGCCCACTAGGGGGTGACACGGGTCCACTAGGGAGGTGACACGGGCCCACTAGGGGGTGACACGGGTCCACTAGGGGGTGACACGGGTCCACTAGGGGGTGACACGGGTCCACTAGGGAGGTGACACGGGTCCACTAGGAGGTGTGACACGGGTCCACTAGGCGGGTGACACGGGTCCACTAGGGAGGTGACACGGGCCCACTAGGGGGTGACACGGGCCCACTAGGGGGTGACACGGGTCCACTAGGGGGGTGACACGGGTCCACTAGGGGGTGACACGGGTCCACTAGGGAGGTGACACGGGTCCACTAGGCGGGTGACACGGGCCCACTAGGGGGGTGACACGGGCCCACTAGGGGGTGACACGGGCCCACTAGGGGGTGACACGGGCCCACTAGGGGGTGACACGGGCCCACTAGGGGGTGACACGGGCCCACTAGGGGGTGACACGGGTCCACTAGGGGGTGACACGGGTCCACTAGACAAAGGGTAAACCCACCACCACAAAACACAAGCAGTAAACCCACCACCACACAACATTAGCAGTAAACCCACCACCACACAACATTAGCAGTAAACCCACCACCACACAACACAAGCAGTAAACCCACCACCACACAACATTAGCAGTAAACCCACCACCACACAACATTAGCAGTAAACCCACCACCACACAACACTAGCAGTAAACCCACCACCACACAACACAAGCAGTAAACCCACCACACACAACACAAGCAGTAAACCCACCACCACACAACACTAGCAGTAAACCCACCACCACACAACATTAGCAGTAAACCCACCACCACACAACATTAGCAGTAAACCCACCACCACACAACACAAGCAGTAAACCCACCACCACACAACACTAGCAGTAAACCCACCACCACACAACACTAGCAGTAAACCCACCACCGCACAACACAAGCAGTAAACCCACCACCACACAACATTAGCAGTAAACCCACACACAACACTAGCAGTAAACCCACCACCACACAACACAAGCAGTAAACCCACCACCACACAACATTAGCAGTAAACCCACCACCACACAACACTAGCAGTAAACCAGCCCTCGGCTTCGAGTTGATGGTGGTAGATTACTCAACAGTGAAATCTTCTCTATTTACCATGTCTAGTCTACATTTACCGTGACTAACAGTGACTAGTTTACATGTAACATGACTAGTTTACATGTACTTTTATCATGTGCTCAAGTAAACAATTTTACTTACATATGGCTATCCTGTTTTATATGCGCACTATCTTGTTCACGTGTGGGTTATCTTGTTTACAAGCAAGTTATCTTGTTTTCAGGCTTGTCATCTTGTTTGCAAGTAAACTAGATTATTTAATTGTTCGATATCTTTTTAGATAACCCCTCTAACTTATTTACACCAAGATAGAGGGGGTATCTAAGATCTTGTTTACAGGTACATTAACGTGTTTACAAACTTGGTATCTTGTTTACAACACGGTGTTGTTTTGTTGTTTATGTTGTTTGCAAGCATGCTATCTTCTTTACAAGGAAGCTATCATGCTTATACAAACTCGATATCATGTTTACAGCTACGCTATCTTGTTTACAAGCATACTATCTTTTTTCAAACAAGTTATTTTATTACGAGCATGCTATCTTGTTTGATAAACAGGATAGCGTGTTGGTATATGCATGAGTGTGTGTTTGTATAAAATAAAGCTCTACCCACAGGGTGAAGCTCTACCCACAGGGTGAAGCTCTACCCACAGGGTGAAGCTCTACCCACGGGGTGAAGCTCTACCCACAGGGTGAAGCTCTACCCACGGGGTGAAGCTCTACCCACGGGGTGAAGCTCTACCCACAGGGTGAAGCTCTACCCACAGGGTGAAGCTCTACCCACAGGGTGAAGCTCTACCTACAGGGTGAAGCTCTACCCACGGGGTGAAGCTCTATCCACGGGGTGAAGCTCTACCCACGGGGTGAAGCTCTACCCACGGGGTGAAGCTCTACCCACGGGGTGAAGCTCTACCCACGGGGTGAAGCTCTACCCACGGGGTGAAGCTCTACCCACGGGGTGAAGCTCTACCCACGGGGTGAAGCTCTACCCACGGGGTGAAGCTCTACCCACGGGGTGAAGCTCTACCCACGGGGTGAAGCTCTACCCACGGGGTGAAGCTCTACCCACGGGGTGAAGCTCTACCCACGGGGTGAAGCTCTACCCACGGGGTGAAGCTCTACCCACGGGGTGAAGCTCTACCCACGGGGTGAAGCTCTACCCACGGGGTGAAGCTCTACCCACGGGGTGAAGCTCTACCCACGGGGTGAAGCTCTACCCACGGGGTGAAGCTCTACCCACGGGGTGAAGCTCTACCCACGGGGTGAAGCTCTACCCACGGGGTGAAGCTCTACCCACGGGGTGAAGCTCTACCCACAGGGTGAAGCTCTACCCACAGGGTGAAGCTCTACCCACAGGGTGAAGCTCTACCCACGGGGTGAAGCTCTAACCACGGGGTGAAGCTCTACCTACGGGGTGAAGCTCTACCCACGGGGTGAAGCTCTACCCACGGGGTGAAGCTCTACCCACGGGGTGAAGCTCTACCCACGGGGTGAAGCTCTACCCACGGGGTGAAGCTCTACCCACGGGGTGAAGCTCTACCTACGGGGTGAAGCTCTACCCACGGGGTGAAGCTCTACCCACGGGGTGAAGCTCTACCCACAGGGTGAAGCACGACTTCACCCACACTTGTTGTGGGTCATGAACCCATCCTGGTCTTCAGATGGGACGTTTCGTAACTGGTGACCATCGTACATAAACAGACGTATTGGACCACTAATTAAATAGTAGAATTTGGTACTATTCGCTTAGCAGTGTGACAAAAATAAAGCTAAAAACCAAATTTAAATATTCCTAGGCCTAGTATAGCACATATATGTACTATGTTAGGCCTGGGATAGCGTGTATTAGGCCTAGGAAGGTTAGGTTAGGGTTATGTTGTCTTTACAACATCAATAGAAAACTTTTTCCGGTTTGTTCAAATTTAGTAGCGCCGATTTCTATAAGTAATCCTCCGTGTCCACTTTTGGAGTGGTGGGGTCCTCAAGTGACTCTCCGTGTCCACTTGTGGAGTGGTGGGGTCCTCAAGTGACTCTCCGTGTCCACTTGTGTAGTGGTGGGGTCCTCAAGTGACTCTCCGTGTCCACTTGTGGAGTGGTGGGGTCCTCAAGTGACTCTCCGTGTCCACTTGTGGAGTGGTGGGGTCCTCAAGTGACTCTCCGTGTCCACTTGTGGAGTGGTGGGGTCCTCAAGTGACTCTCCGTGTCCACTTGTGGAGTGGTGGGGTCCTCAAGTGACTCTCCGTGTCCACTTGTGTAGTGGTGGGGTCCTCAAGTGACTCTCCGTGTCCACTTGTGGAGTGGTGGGGTCCTCAAGTAACTCTCCGTGTCCACTTGTGTAGTGGTGGGGTCCTCAAGTGACTCTCCGTGTCCTCTTGTGGAGTGGTGGGGTCGTCGAGTGACTCTCCGTGTCCACTTGTGGAGTGGTGGGGTCGTCGAGTGACTCTCCGTGTCCACTTGTGGAGTGGTGGGGTCCTCCAGCGGAGTTAATTAGATCGTTTGCAAGCAGGTTCAAGTAGCATCCTGAATTACCGATGCTTGTCACAGGCACATAAACTGAAACGTGTTACATATTCGTGAATGATGAAGTGTGACAGTTACAGTGAAGCTTGTCACTAACAGGAGTAGTTTAGTGTGTTATGAAGCCCAGGTAGCCTAGCGAAGCGAGTCTTCCAGGTGAGAGTTAGTCTGCTCACCTCACCAGAGATTAGGATGTCAGGGGAAGGAAGTTTATTAATTAAAAGTCAGTGAATGATTAAATAGAGACAAACTGAGGCTGAGCATCTTATAAAAGTTAGATGGAATGAGATGTCGACATTTTGTGACGCAGACCCAAGGTAGTAACTAGTCACTTGAGTTGCTACAGTTGTCAGGAACGGACGTACGTCGTTGACCTCCTGGGAAGAAGGAAGAATATAGTTCCCTGCACAGTGGTTGAGAGAAGGCTACTTGTTATTAAGTGTGAGGAAGCTGCAGGGACGTTGTAAGTCATTTCTCAGAGATCGTGAAGATATTAGAGGCGACCTGAAGCCTAGGGGGAATGGGGGGTCGTATCTTGTGTGGACTCTAACTTGAGAGATTCCTCCAAGTGGAGGAAAGTTAGCAGGTTTTTCAGTGTGAAGCCTGCCAGGCGACTTCATGCTCTCAAGTCAGGACTGAAAGAAGCTTTTAGACAGTCCTAAAGGATTGTGTTAGACGACAAAGAGTAACGCCATGTTGGAGCATCACAGGACAAGCGTCGTCACCTCCTAAAATTCTGCAGTAAGCTCACTTATTTAGTGATAGATTGTTTATTAATGTTTGATCGTGTGCCTAGAAATCGTATGTGAATACAGGTTAAAGATTTTATAAAGATAGTGAACAGATATAAGCAGTTAGAAATGAGTGGACATGGAGGCGAGAGCAACACATCCTCACTAGTCTGAGGTCAGTGAGCGACTGAGAGCCCCCGCAGCCGCATGTCGGTGGTTGATTTCGGTGTGGCCTCGTCCGAAAATGGGGGCGTACCCACCGCGGGTGAGCCGGTGTGAAGAAGGGAGCATCGAAAGAAGGAATTTATTTAGTGTAAATATATGTACATATTTGATAAGAAAACATGTTATTATGAATTGGTTTTGGAATTGCAGGTTTGTATGGGAGAAGTTAGTTGAGGAGCTTCACGTCTGAGGAAGATTATATGGTGAACTCCAAGTGTAGAGTGAACTTCAAATGTGGAGCGGAACTTCAAGTTCAGAACTCTATTGAACTTCTCTAGAGAGAAGAACTCTATTGGTAGAGTGGGACTTCGAGTGTAGGGGAGTTACATGTTTCTTGTGTGAAGCCACATAGTGGAACTTGACAGGCATGTGAGTGAGACTAAGGGTGTAGGATATTGATATATAATTGAGATATTGGAAGGACTGCATGAGTACTGTTATGATCTCAGCCTACAGGAGAAACGAGTCTCCCTCCTTGAGAGTTATTCATCAAGCCTGACCTGATTAGAAGGTCTAGCAAATATTGAGGTGATAACCCAGATGTAAAATAGCTGGTTGGATATGATAAACAATTTGAGATTATGGGCAGTGAAGAAGGAAACAGATAAATGACTGGCTAGGAGATGCGAAACATTTTGCTGGAGGCGTGAGGCTCGTTTCTGGAGGGCTGTGACCTCACTTGAGTGCCAGACATCGCAGGGAAAAACCACGCTCCGTTGAGCTCCCGCCAGAAGGGAACCCCTAGTGATATATCTCGAAGAGAAGAGAAGTATGCAGATGTGCCAGCTGTAGAATCGAGCTGGGAACGTTGTGGTCTCAAGTCCTGGTCGACGAGCAGATATTAAACCGCCCAGAGGCATTATTGTGGGCCGTGGAAGCGCCCTGACCAAGCTTCGTCAGAGGGAGGAGCGCCCTCGAACAGACAATCTGTGGTAAGCACGATATACGCCAGTTCATAGTGATTGCTTGTAGTTGGTCGTGTGCCCAGCGACAGTAGCAATGTTTATTGATAAGTTAGACATGTTTTAATAAGGCAGAAAGCCTGAAATAAGAGAGTGGAGAGGGAGGAACACGGAGCGACGTCCGTCCCCTCTGAGCGCTGGCAGGCAACTGAGGGAGCCCGGCTCCTGACGGCGAAGGACCCTCCCAGCGTGAGTGAGGACCGCCGCAGGGCGAGGTGGAGTATGGACCCGCCCAAAACGGGGGAGTCCACTCTCACTGTATGTAGAGGACAGATAGAGGTTTGAGGCAAACATATTGTGTGATTATTTTTGTTTGTGTTAAAGGGGAAACAATTTTATTGGAGTGTCGATGGGTTGCAGGTTTGTCTTTGGGGAAGAAGTTGCTGAGAACTTCGAAGCCAGCACAGATGAAGTAGTTGATGAGACTCCAAGGTAGTGGAGGCGAGGACCTCGAGCTGTGAGGAGAAGCAGTGAAGAGGAGTGTCACGTGCTTCTGTAGAGATGGTGAAGCACCATAGTTGCTTGAGGAAACTTCATGGTGTAGCAGCCGAGAGAGCTGTGGAGGAACCCCTGGTAGTGAAGCCCGGAAGAACCTAAAGATATCAGGGTAGTGAACTTCCAGAGGTGGAAGGGAAGTTCTGGTGGATTACTTGTAGGGAGTTGATAGTGTTTGGTTGTCATTAGCGTGCAAGACGCAGTGAGAGGTGAGTGAGTGTTTGCATCCTTATGTCAAGGAGTGTTTTATACTGAAGTTTAGAGTTACAGTCGTAGGCTGGATTACCTACAGATGTATGTGTTCTAGGACTGAGTGATCGATTGATCATTGTTGTGCATCAAGGAACATTTATACTGATATATGTTATTGCATTCAAATGCTGATTTTCTTTGTACACATTTGTAGATATATATATATATTCTCTTGCTGATGGTGCAACAGTGTATGTAGACTTGATCAACTTGAGGAGGTTGATAGTATCAGGCAACCCGTTCTCGCAAATTTAATAAGTCAATATTGACTTATTAAATATGTGCATAGGTGACATACTTAACATAATAGTTTCCCTTGAAAAGCTTCATAGAAAACACCGACCTTACCTAACCTACTTAGTATGTTAAGATAAGCATCTTATTGCTTCGTAATTACAATTATTACCTAACCTATACCTATAATAGGTTAAGTAACAATTGTAATTACGAAGCTATAAGATGCTTATTTTAACATACTAAGTAGGTTAGGTAAGGTCGATGTTTTCTATGAAGCTTTTCAAGGGAAACTATTATGTTTAGTATGTCACCTATGCATGCAACTAATAAGTCAATATTGACTTATTAAATTTGCGAGAACGGGTTGTATCAGGTGGTGAACCAGGAGATAGGTTTCCACTTGATAAGCTGATGATAGAGTTCTGATGATGTTGGAGAGCATGTTGGATATTTCCAACACCGAATACAACATTGTTGTATTCTTATTACTTATTACTAACCATACTAAATATTGTAGTAAGTAAAATTAACAACTCGTAGAATTCTCATGTACTAATAATTCATCTGTGCATTAGGCTAGAATTCTCACGTCACCTGACGTCAGTATTGCGTCAGATTTCCTTACAGTAAACACATTATATCCAATTTGTGTGAGAATTAAATACGATTCTCCATAATTAAAGCATTCTGTATGATAACTGATTGCAGACGAATTGTCCTCTAACTAAAAGCCGAATAGAGCGTTAGAATCATAGCGTCTACCTCGCGATAGAGTTAACGTCATCAATGAATGCCATGGGGAGACATTAATTCCTCTCCCTTATATATTTACTATTCTTAGATTGGTAAATAATAATATTTTGTTCCTCTAAATAATAAACCCGTCCAGTCTTTAACGTTTCAAGCGCAAATGCGAGAAATATTAATGTTCGAGACAATAATTTGTTTTATGAACGTCGACTCGGCGTGGGTTGGAGGGACGCCATCCTCCTCAGTACGCGGACACGTGCAGAGCCGAAAGGAAGCAGACCTGCGCTTACCGTACTCATAAGAAGACGCCATTGCCCAGCAAATAGGGCAGGTGTTATCCATCCTTAGATGAAAGCCGCCACTGTGAGGCGTGAATAACCTTGCAGATAATATCTTCAACTAGTGCTGGTGTTAAATAAGGAGCCCTTTGACTTGGTTCCTGACGACACGTGATCAGCCAACTTGAAGCGCATCACTATCCAGGATAGGTTCACCGGAGCCTGGGATGCGAAATACGGCAATCTTAATACTTATACAGTGCCCACAGCTAAGTATTCTTTTATCTGATGCATCAGGTATAAGATTGACAATAGCAGGGTGATTGTTCGTTAAGAAGCGCGATAATACCTAATAACAGGTGATTAAATTTTGTCACCTGTAAACCTTAATATTCTTGAATATAAATTGAGTAGTTAAATCAGTTGCTACTGGAAATTATGTATCTTGCAGCCCGAGAGAAGAATTCCTCGTGCTGCCTTCATCCATGTTAGCCCGTTCTACTCGTTAGTGTACCGAGTCTGGAGAATGAGACGACTTCTATGGCTTACTAAAGGAATCTTCTTCAAGCTAAGATTTATTTCCTTTTATTATTCTGTTGCAATATATATTTATGCAGAATGTTTTGAGATTAATATGTGATTTACTGTAATTCATTATTATGCTCATATTTTATATTCCTCTCTATGCTAATGAGATTAGTTTCAACATTATCTGATAGGATTAGATTATTATTAATTGAATTAGTGAACGAACCACACTAATTCCTGGACGTACTTACCTCCAGTAATAACCCCCCAATGTAGGTGTTTGAGGTTTGTTTTCATTTAATAATACAGCCCATTAATTATTATTATGATCATGGTTTCCAGTTTAATCCATAGTCACTGGTTACATCTAGAAATTATCTAATGATCAGAAATTCTCAGTTTCCCTCTTTACTTTAAAAGCGGGTGGTCCTTCGTAATTTAATTTACTACATTAATAATTAAATAATCAGAATCAAGCCCAAATATCCCACAGAGCAACCTGATTGTAATAATATAAAGTATAGGATTCATTATTATTATATGTGTGTATGTATTGTGTATGTGCTCTGTCCAGTAAATGTATTCAAATTTGCTGGTATTTGACCTTGTCCTAGTGAGACTTCCCCATGAAATAGTACAGAAGGAGAGAGAGAAAGAACCAAGAACCACTGCTGTGGACAGGGTAAAAGATAATACTAATAAGTCAAAAGGGGATTGAGGAGATCATATCACCTAAGGAGAGAGTGGGGAGTCACAGCGGCTCGTGTGGGTGTGTACACGTGACAACGAGGCTAAGTGTTGGAGCCGCATCCCCTAAACGTGTGACGTTGAGCCCCTCTCCAAGAGCCAGAAGCGCCTAGTGTGATCTCCTAGAGAGGTATAAGCACTCTACCGAGTTGTGGGTTGGGTTGTCCGTAGAGAAGGATCAACGACGACAACACCACCAACTCACAAGACTATAATAGTACCTAATTGATTTTGAAGACCCAGACAGATGTTCTCAGTGGCAGGCTTCAGGACCTAGAACAGAGAATCGTATGTAAGAGAGAGCGCTACATTACAATTTAATAATATAAAATTTAATTTAATAAAAGCGTTAATTACATCTCGGCATGAAAGACGCCGTGTAAGGTGAGAAAATGATTTATTTTTAGTTGGATATATCATTGTGACAGGTATTTAACTTCAAGCAGTGAGGAGGTAGTAGGTTATAAGGCGAAATTGAGCGACAGCCTAGTACAGTTTATTTGATGAATACGATATTGGAGTGTTACCGTCGGGAGAGTCAGACTAGGGTACGGCACTGTAATATTATCTCTATATATCTATTTGTATGTGTTTTCGTGTAGTAAATGTTTGTTGATAGCTGATTTTTGCTCTTGCCTGGTGAGGCTTCCTAGAGAGAGACACACACACACAGAAATACGGTTGCAAATTGGTTGACAGAGGTCAGTAACATCATAAAGTGGACTTAAGACATAATCCCACAATAAGGAGACAGTGGGGGGAGCCACGGTGGCTCAAGAGGGTGTGTGTATAATAGGCCAGTTCGGAGCCGCACACCCAAATAAAGGTGACGTTAAAACCCTTCCTCGAGTGTACGGCTATTGCAGAGTGATCTCCCAACTCATTACGTGCACTCCAGTGTCCATTGCTGATTGACGATAGCAGTTGAGGCTGCCGTGGTGGGCCTTAATTTGTGTGGTTGGGGTCTCTGTTCGCCAGTATCAGTTTAGATTAGTTTCCAGTTTATATAACCTCCAATCCCTGATAAGTGTGACATTTCCAGTAAAGCTTGGCACTAACTGGTGTAGTGAAGTGTCACGGTTAAGAAAAAGCTTGACTCGGTTATAGCGTAAGACAATACATCAGCTTGAGACAGTCTCAACTGGCCATGCATCAGCATAACCAATTGTAGAGTTACTGGCGGGGGAGGACACCATGACTACGCTATCACTGCACACCCGGAGTGGCTGGTTCACTTGTCACCACAACCACCATCACAGCTACACTTGCTCCACAACCTCCCTCACTGCTACACTTGTCACCACAACCTCCCTCACTGCTACACTTGTCACCACAACCTCCCTCACTGCTACACTTGTCACCACAACCTCCCTCACTGCTACACTTGTCACCACAACCTCCATCACTGCTACACTTGTCACCACAACCTCCATCACTGCTACACTTGTCACCACAACCTCCCTCACTGCTACACTTGTCACCACAACCTCCCTCACTGCTACACTTGCTCCACAACCTCCCTCACTGCTACACTTGTCACCACAACCTCCCTCACTGCTACACTTGCTCCACAACCTCCCTCACTGCTACACTTGCCACCACACACACACACACACACACACACACACACACACACACACACACACACACACACACTGGTGACCATGCACCACACACACACACACACACACACACACACACACACACACACACACACACACACACACACACTGGTGACCATGCACCACACACACACACACACACACTGGTGACCATGCACCACACACACACACACACACACACACACACACACACACACACACACACACACTGGTGACCATGCACCACACACACACACACACACACACTGGTGACCATGCACCACACACACACACACACACACACACTGGTGACCATGCACCACACACACACACACACACACACTGGTGACCATGCACCACACACACACACACACACACACACACACACACACTGGTGACCATGCACCACACACACACACACACACACACTGGTGACCATGCACCACACACACACACACACACTGGTGACCATGCACCACACACACACACACACACACACACTGGTGACCATGCACCACACACACACACACACACACACTGGTGACCATGCACCACACACACACACACACACACACACACACACACACACACACACACACACTGGTGACCATGCACCACACACACACACACACACACACACACACACACACACACACACACTGGTGACCATGCACCACACACACACACACACACACACACACTGGTGACCATGCACCACACACACACACACACACACACACTGGTGACCATGCACCACACACACACACACACACTGGTGACCATGCACCACACACACACACACACACACACACTGGTGACCATGCACCACACACACACACACACACACACACACTGGTGACCATGCACCACACACAGACAGACAAGGAGCTACACATGGACACAAAGCCACAATTGCCAAGATGATGACAATAATTGAAGACGTTGGCTTCGCCAAGATGCGGACAAAGGGAATTTTTTTTCATAACATGTTATGAATCGCTGTGAATTACGGAGCGACTAGCTCCTGTTACCCCGAGTGAGGGCGTGCTGGGCATGCTATCAGGCTGCCAGATCATGCCCACCTCTCGTCCACATGCGCTGTTGCAATATTAATTCACATATCTCCCACATTATCACAGGTGGGAGATAACATCTCCCACCTGGGGGTGGGAGATGAGTTAAGAGATGAGGGTGGTGGAGTCTGGTGATGATGCTGGGGACAGATGAGAGGGCGGTAAGACATTCGTATTTGAATGAATATTTTAGCTTCTAAGGAAAATTGATTTTAAAATTAATGCCTTTTGGATTTCATTACCTGTTGGTATCTTAAATCATGATACTGTTGGCATGCTTTTAAGGACAGCCTGTGGTAACCTAGTTGTAACAATTTATATAAATGTTTGATTGGTAGTACCAAAGAAAAGACTTTCGCGAATCACAAAGACCTGAAAGTTGTAGCATTAAATATTATGATAGATATCGTGAGGAGACATTCACATATGGGACTAATAGAACAAGAACCCGGCAATGTGATGTTATAGTGGCCAGAATACGCCTGGGATATAGACGTATCTGGCAGCTTTCTCAAAACCCAAATGTCGAGTACACAATGTGTCAACTTTGTAAAAGAGAAAACATGCACTCTCTTGAACATTATATTGTAGAATGTCCCATATTGACTGACTTTCGCCCTCCTGGGCTAAGGTATGCTGAACTGTGTAATTACTATATGAGTACTTTAACACTTGATGATATATTGGACTTGTACCCAAGATTGACCATGTAATGTATCAGATAAGTAACATAAGTGACGTAACTAAAGCTTGAGCTTTTAAAAGTACCTTAATCGCCCTCAGTGGTTAAATGCTTAATAACACACTAGTTTCTATTGCAGTTATAGTAGAAGCAGTAGGCGACCCTGACAAAGTAGGAGAGACATAAATATATATATATATATATATATATATATATATATATATATATATATATATATAGATATATATATTTATTTATAGAAATATATAATGTATGTTGCAAGAATAATCACAAAAAAACCGCGATTCGGTTATGCCTAAGCATCCACACGGTAAATGAAACGAGAATTGCCAAAGTGTTCCTGTTCAAGACATCATGATGGAAATACTGGCTTTCCTTATAATGTGTTGAAACGCGATAAAACGTTTGAAATTTTCGTTTCATTTTCCTAGTGGATTCTTTAGCATTTCTGTGTGAATACAGGCTATCTGTAAGCTGGTCAGAAGAAAGCGCCAAGCCATTACGGGTATATAGCACTGGGAAGGCGTCAGGAAAAGGTTTTGGGATGGGACGGTGGGATGGAATGGTGCCCGAGGAAATGTAATTAAATCTGTGTTGTCAACTGTGAAATATAAGGAGACGACGATAGCAAGGCATTGTTGAGGTGTTTGAAGTTTTTGTAATAGACCAGGGTAATTGTTCAGTATGGTGAGTGTTATCTTGAGATGATTTCGGGGCTTTAGTGTCCCCGCGGCCCGGTCCTTGACCAGGCCTCCACCTGCAGGAAGCAACCCATGACAACTAACACCCAGGTACCTATTTACTACTAGGTAACAGAAGCATCAAGGTGAAAGAAACTCTGCCCATTGTTTCTCGCCGTTGCCCGGGATCGAACCCGGGACGACAGGATCACGAGTCCAGTGTTCTGTCCGCTCAGCCACCGGCCCCCCTGGTAAGTGTGTATGTGGTAACATGGTCTGCTTAGCTTCGACCTCGTTACAGTAACGACCCTTCAACTGTGGCAGGATCGTTCAGTGGCTCAGTTCGTCATGCCACTCTCGACCATTCAAAGACACCAAAGGGTTGACTATTAACTAATCTGGGAAGGTCTGTGGGTTCGCGGGCTCACCATAGCCCGTGCTACTTTGAACTTTTTGTTCCAGGTAGCAAATCTTTAACAACAACAACAGTCTGTGGGTTCCATTCCGCTGCTGCAGGTCACAGGAGCGGCTCCTGGTGCGTCCTCAGAGAGGCTCCACTCTTGGGGAACTCGTGTCGCTATGAAGCGATTTTTCTCATTGGAGTGGAGCCCCCTGGTGACCGTCTTGGTGAGTAAGGCAGGGTTGACACACATGACACCTGGTGACGGGTGAGTGTGGCAGGGTTGACACACATGACACCTGGTGACGGGTGAGTGTGGCAGGGTTGACACACATGACACCTGGTGACGGGTGAGTGAGGCAGGGTTGACACACATGACACCTGGTGCCGGGTGAGTGAGGCAGGGTTGACACACATGACACCTGATGACGGGTGAGTGAGGCAGGGTTGACACATGACACCTGGTGACGGGTGAGTAAGGCAGGGTTGACACACGACACCTGGTGACGGGTGAGTGTGGCAGGGTTGACACACATGACACCTGGTGACGGGTGAGTGTGGCAGGGTTGACACACATGACACCTGGTGACGGGTGAGTGAGGCAGGGTTGACACACATGACACCTGATGCCGGGTGAGTGAGGCAGGGTTGACACGCATGACACCTGATGACGGGTGAGTGAGGCAGGGTTGACACATGACACCTGGTGACGGGTGAGTAAGGAAGGGTTGACACACGACACCTGGTGACGGGTGAGTGTGGCAGGGTTGACACATGACACCTGGTGACGGGTGAGTGAGGCAGGGTTGACACATGACACCTGGTGACGGGTGAGTGAGGCAGGGTTGACACACATGACACCTGGTGACAGGTGAGTGAAGCAGGGTTGACACACATGACACCTGATGCCGGGTGAGTGAGGCAGGGTTGACACGCATGACACCTGATGACGGGTGAGTGAGGCAGGGTTGACACATGACACCTAGTGACGGGTGAGTAAGGCAGGGTTGACACACGACACCTGGTGACGGGTGAGTGTGGCAGGGTTGACACATGACACCTGGTGACGGGTGAGTGAGGCAGGGTTGACACATGACACCTGGTGACGGGTGAGTGAGGCAGGGTTGACACACATGACACCTGGTGACGGGTGAGTGAGGCAAAGTTGACACACATGACACCTGGTGACGGGTGAGTGAGGCAGGGTTGACACACATGACACCTGATGACGGGTGAGTGAGGCAGGGTTGACACATGACACCTGGTGACGGGTGAGTGAGGCAGGGTTGACACACGACACCTGGTGACGGGTGAGTGAGGCAGGGTTGACACACGACACCTGGTGACGGGTGAGTGTGGCAGGGTTGACACATGACACCTGGTGACGGGTGAGTGAGGCAGGGTTGACACACGACACCTGGTGACGGGTGAGTGAGGCAGGGTTGACACATGACACCTGGTGACGGGTGAGTGTGGCAGGGTTGACATATGACACCTGGTGACGGGTGAGTGTGGCAGGGTTGACACATGACACCTGGTGACGGGTGAGTGAGGCAGGGTTGACACACGACACCTGGTGACGGGTGAGTGAGGCAGGGTTGACACACATGACACCTGATGCCGGGTGAGGCAGGGTTGACACACATGACACCTGATGACGGGTGAGTGAGGCAGGGTTGACACACATGACACCTGGTGAGCACTCTCACACATGCAAGCACGCCCATACAAGCACTCGCACACATGCAAGCACGCCCATACAAGCACTTACACACATGCAAGCACGCCCACACAAGCACTCACACACATGCAAGCACGCCCACACAAGCACTCACACACATGCAAGCACGCCCATACAAGCACTCACACACATGCAAGCACGCCCATACAAGCACTTACACACATGCAAGCACGCCCACACAAGCACTCACACACATGCAAGCACGCCCACACAAGCACTCACACACATGCAAGCACGCCCATACAAGCACTCACACACATGCAAGCACGCCCACACAAGCACTCACACACATGCAAGCACGCCCACACAAGCACTCACACACATGCAAGCACGCCCATACAAGCACTCACACACATGCAAGCACGCCCATACAAGCACGCCCATACAAGCACTCACACACATGCTATAAAGTTATGAAATCAAGCTTTTATCAACACAGCAGGGCGCACGATGTGGCCCCCAGACGGTGTGGCCCTCAGCCGGTGTGGCCCCCAGACGGTGTGGCCCGCAGCCGGTGTGGCCCAAGTGTGACCCCAGACGGTGTGGCCCCAGACGGTGTGGCCCCAGACGGTGTGGCCCCAGACGGTGTGGCCCCAGACGGTGTAGCCCCAGACGGTGTGGCCCCAGTGTGGCCCCAGTGTGGCCCCAGACGGTGTGGCCGCAGACGGTGTGGCCCCAGACGGTGTGGCCCCAACGGTGTGGCCCCAGACGGTGTGGGCCCCAGACGGTGTGGGCCCCAGACGGTGTGGGCCCCAGACGGTGTGGGCCCCAGACGGTGTGGGCCCCAGACGGTGTGGGCCCCAGACGGTGTGGCCCCCAGACGGTGTGGCCCCCAGACGGTGTGTCCCCAGCCGGTGTGGCCCCAGCTGGTGTGGCCCCAGCCGGTGTGGCCCTAGACGGTGTGGCCCCAGCCAGTGTGGCCCCAGCCAGTGTGGCCCCAGACAGTGTGGCCCCCAGACAGTGTGGCTCCAGACAGTGTGGCCCCAGACAGTGTGACCCCAGACAGTGTGGCCCCAGACAGTGTGGCTCCAGACAGTGTGGTCCCAGACAGTGTGGCCCCAGACGGTGTGGCCCCCAGACAGTGTGGCCCCCAGACAGTGTGGCCCCCAGTGTGGCCCCCAGACAGTGTGGCCCCAGACAGTGTGGCCCCAGACAGCGTGGTCCCAGACAGTGTGACCCCAGACAGTGTGGCCCCAGACAGTGTGGCCCCAGACAGTGTGGCGCCAGACAGTGTGGTCCCAGACAGTGTGGCCCCAGACGGTGTGGCCCCCAGTGTGGCCCCCAGTGTGGCCCCCAGACAGTGTGGCCCCCAGCCAGTGTGGCCCCCAGCCGGTGTGGCCCCCAGACAGTGTGGCCCCAGACAGTGTGGCCCCAGACAGTGTGGCCCCAGACAGTGTGGCCCCCAGACAGTGTAGCCCCCAGACGGTGTAGCCCCCAGACAGTGTGGCCCCAGACAGTGTGGCCCCCAGACAGTGTGGCCCCCAGACAGTGTGGCCCCCAGCCAGTGTGGCCCCAGACAGTGTGGTCCCAGACAGTGTGGCCCCAGACAGTGTGGCCCCCAGACAGTGTGGCCCCAGACAGTGTGGCCCCCAGACAGTGTGGCCCCAGACGGTGTAGCCCCCAGACGGTGTAGCCCCCAGACGGTGTGGCCCCCAGACGGTGTGGCCCCCAGACGGTGAGGCCCCCAGACAGTGTGGCCCCAGACGGTGTAGCCCCCAGACGGTGTGGCCCCAGCCCGTCGGGCCCCAGACGGTGTGGCCCCCAGACGGTGTAGCCCCCAGACAGTGTGGCCCCAGACGGTGTGGCCCCCAGACAGTGTGGTCCCCAGACGGTGTGGCCCCAGACGGTGTGGCCCCAGACAGTGTGGTCTCAGTGTGGCCCTAGACAGTGTGGCCCCAGACGGTGTGGCCCCCAGACGGTGTGGCCCCAGACAGTGTGGCCCCAGACAGTGTGGTCCCAGACAGTGTGGCCCCAGACAGTGTGGCCCCAGACAGTGTGGCCCCCAGACGGTGTGGCCCCAGCCCGTCGGGCCCCAGACGGTGTGGCCCCCAGACGGTGTGGCCCCCAGACGGTGTAGCCCCCAGACGGTGTGGCCCCAGACGGTGTGGCCCCAGACTGTGTGGTCCCCAGACGGTGTGGCCCCAGACGGTGTGGCCCCCAGACAGTGTGGCCCCCAGACGGTGTAGCCCCCAGACGGTGTGGCCCCAGCCCGTCGGGCCCCAGACAGTGTGGTCCCCAGACGGTGTGGCCCCAGACGGTGTGGCCCCCAGACGGTGTGGCCCCCAGACGGTGTGGCCCCCAGACGGTGTAGCCCCCAGACGGTGTGGCCCCAGCCCGTCGGGCCCCAGACAGTGTGGTCCCCAGACGGTGTGGCCCCAGACGGTGTGGCCCCCAGACGGTGTGGCCCCCAGACGGTGTAGCCCCCAGACGGTGTGGCCCCCAGACGGTGTAGCCCCCAGACGGTGTGGCCCCAGCCCGTCTAGACCGGCAACACTTCTATTGTCTTAACAGGTTTCCGTGATCAAGCTTAACCTGGCCAGACTTACATTGACCTGTCTCGGGTCATTAGTATATATATATATATATATATATATATATATATATATATATATATATATATATATATATATATATATATATATATATATATATAACGAATGTCTGTGTGTACGAGGTTAGGCTGGATGCTTGGAAGCAGCCTTGGCAAACTTTGCAGGGTGACTGGTCTATGTGTGGGTATGGTCATAGGCGAGGGTCGAGCCACATGGGCCCCCTGTGTATAATATCACAATGTACACTACTTGCCTTTTTGTGAATAATGACAATGTTTGCGTCTCACATAATTTATTGGGCAGTGTTTATTGAAAATAGTTTCTGGTAATAAGGGGTAAAGCGTAAGGGAAGGTGGTGAAGGGTAGGGAAGGTGGTGAAGGGTAGGGAAGGTGGTGAAGGGCAGGGAAGGTGGTGAAGGGTAGGGAAGGTGGTGAAGGGTAGGGAAGGTGGTGAAGGGCAGGGAAGGTGGTGAAGGGTAGGGAAGGTAGTGAAGGGCAGGGAAGGTGGTTAAGGGCAGGGAAGGTAGTGAAGGGTAGGGAAGGTAGTGAAGGGCAGGGAAGGTGGTTAAGGGCAGGGAAGGTGGTTAAGGGCAGGGAAGGTAGTGAAGGGTAGGGAAGGTAGTGAAGGGCAGGGAAGGTGGTTAAGGGCAGGGAAGGTGGTTAAGGGCAGGGAAGGTAGTGAAGGGCAGGGAAGGTGGTGAAGGGTAGGGAAGGTAGTGAAGGGCAGGGAAGGTGGTGAAGGGCAGGGAAGGTGGTGAAGGGTAGGGAAGGTGGTGAAGGGTAGGGAAGGTGGTGAAGGGCAGGGAAGGTGGTGAAGGGTAGGGAAGGTGGTGAAGGGCAGGGAAGGTGGTTAAGGGCAGGGAAGGTGGTGAAGGGCAGGGAAGGTGGTGAAGGGTAGGGAAGGTGGTGAAGGGCAGGGAAGGTGGTGAAGGGCAGGGAAGGTGGTGAAGGGCAGGGAAGGTGGTGAAGGGCAGGGAAGGTGGTGAAGGGTAGGGAAGGTAGTGAAGGGCAGGGAAGGTGGTTAAGGGCAGGGAAGGTAGTGAAGGGTAGGGAAGGTGGTGAAGGGTAGGGAAGGTAGTGAAGGGCAGGGAAGGTGGTTAAGGGCAGGGAAGGTGGTGAAGGGTAGGGAAGGTGGTGAAGGGTAGGGAAGGTAGTGAAGGGTAGGGAAGGTGGTTAAGGGCAGGGAAGGTGGTGAAGTGTAGGGAAGGTAGTGAAGGGTAGGGAAGGTGGTTAAGGGCAGGGAAGGTGGCTCAGGCCACAACAATGGCCGATCGTCTCCCTTTCCCACATCGACAGATTTTCAAACTGTTTTCATGTAGTCCCTTTATACTAGTTCATTAGGATTTAGCTAGGTTTTTGCATTTAACACACATTTCATATTGTTTTTCAAACACCAAATATACTTTTCCGAATTTATACACTAATATAGAGTAATATTTTACTGTTTTATTAAGTAGTCCGCTCACAACATGTGTATCCCTCCGCGCGCCAGCTGTGTCGTTGGCGCTACTTTCAAACATACAGTTTACACTGAATTTCTTGTATACTGTTCACTATATCAACAATAATATCATATCAACAAGAGCACATCCCTTTCCTCAAGGTACCTATCTTGAGAGAAGTTATCTTGAGATGATTTCGGGGCTTTAGTGTCCCCGCGACCCGGTCCTCGACCAGGCCTCCATCCCCAGGAAGCAGCCCGTGACAGCCGACTAACACCCAGATACCTATTTTACTGCTAGGTAACAGGGGCCATAGAGTGAAAGAAACTCTGCCCAACTTCGAACTATCTTACGGGATATTTTGAAGGTCTGCACCACTGAAGCACCTTTCTTGTGCCCGGAGGGTAAACTCTACCTGTAAGTTGATGGTGTGGCGATGACCCCATTGTGGGTCTTGTTCCCCCAGGCATTCATGTCTCATGTCGAGTTGTTCATCATGCAGAGGGAAGGGCTCAACCCTAGTGTCTACTGCAGATATGTCGACGACATATTCGTCTGTGTTTACAATGATAACACATTGGAGAGCCTTCGTGGCAACCCTAGTGTCTACTGCAGATATGTCGACGACATATTCGTCTGTGTTTACAATGATAACACATTGGAGAGCCTTCGTGGCAACCCTAGTGTCTACTGCTGATATGTCGACGACATATTCGTCTGTGTTTACAATGATAACACATTGGAGAGCCTTCGTGGCAACTTACGAGAATTCTCAGGCTTGATGTTTACTGTTGAGAAATGTGTAGGAGGCAGGATTCCATCCCTCGTTGTTCTTGACGGCAATTCGGGTAAATTCATCATAGATGTGTACCGTAAACCAACTAACGCAGGAAAATGTATGAACGGTAAGAGTGAATGCACTTACAGGTATAAGAGAAGGCGTCATCAATGCACATGTTGGTCGGGCAATACATACGATGCTCATCTTGGCCGCTCTTGCACCACAAACTTGAACGAATCCTCAAAATTGTTGTGAACAACGAATACAGCAATAAGGAATTCGACGAAATCGTAAGAATCTAACGTAATAATCTAACGTATCGTAAGATATCGTAATAATCTAATCCGCCATCTAACAGGATAATCAGGATCCAGGGGGTGAGAAATCGGCCCCCAAGAGAAGATATTGTAGTGAATTATAAAAATATATTTACTAAGACATACAAGATGGACGAGAAGGTGATACGAGACATAATTAACAGGAATTGCAAATCTTGCAGTGAAAATACAAAGATTCCTCCTGTCATTAATTATAACAACCCTGGGGTGGTGGTTACCCGAAACTCTAGAGAGAACTCTAGAATACAGAATCATTGCCACAAAACGTATAAGAGAAAGCGAAAGGAAAGAAATGAATAGTGAAGTAATTAGTGAGGGTTTGGGGTGAGAGGAAGAGAGGTGGGAGGGGCGAAGAGGGTCATTAGTTGAAAGTGAGAGTTTAGAGAGGGGTGGAGGGAGAGGAGTAGATAGGTAGAAGGAGAAGAGTAGATAGTAGGAGTAGAAGAGTAGATAGTAGAAGACGAAATGCTGCCACCATCCATTCATGATCATTACATACAAGACAAGGAATGGAACTTGTCTGTATCACAATATTCACCATAGATGTTATCATGAGTTCATTATTAGTATGTTCCCTCTGTACCATGTATCAACTCCAAACATGTACTCGTTAATATCATGAAACCAGTAACCACAGAGGCTTTCTCACCTCAACTCAACTCTCTAGGGAACACAGTGAAAGACCATTTAAATAATAAATTCAACAATTATATTTTTCATGATAAGTATCATAACTTAAGCAATCCAATTAAAATGTTAACGATTAATATTCAAAGTGAGTCATCCTCCAAGAATCTGAGAACACTACAACTTGACTGCCCCTGATCTTCACACAACATATGTAAACACGACCAAGTCACCTTACTGTTTACTCACCGAGGACTGAGTCTAAGTTGAATAGAGAGGGGGGGGGGGTCTGTAGTTGACAGAGACTCCCGCCCTGCCGGCCGACAGCCTCCCTGCTAGGGCCATCTCCTCTGCTCTGCTCGTCTGCTGTTCTCTTGATTTTAATCCTCCATGCTCGATAGCTCTCCGAGTTTATATTGGGGAACCTAGTAGCTAACTCCGCCCACAAGTAGATAGCCTCCGGCACTCTACCAAGCCACTCCTTAAACGTCGGCATGTTTGAAGGCTACCAGACTACAACTAAGAGATTATCAGAAGCAAGGTGAAATTCGCATGATCTGACCTCAGGTCACTTGGGGTCATTAACGCTTTGAGGTGTGAGTTTCAGGCCGACAAACTGGCGCCTCTCCGATCCTTGTCTGTGACTCATGTACTCTATGTATGTATTAAACTAAACCAAACACTTTTACAGTGTTACATGGAGGCCGGGTCGAAGACCGGACCGCGGGGACACTAAAGCCCCGAAATCATCTCAAGATAACCTCAAGATACGAAGGTCGTCCTACCCTGTTGATATTTGAGATATTTGTTATCTCTTAAGAGTAATTCTCGCTGCCATATACTGCCACACAATTTAAAACAGCAGTTTTAAACATCAGCAAAAAAGTAAACAGTAATTCTAAAAAAAATGAGTTTTTTTTTATATCAGATCAATGAGTAAGATTTTTCAAGTTTGGTCAATAAATTACATCACCAAGTCTAATAATCGCTGTACTTTACGCAATATAAAATGTCATTTTCCCCAATGTCAGTTCAGTGTACAGAAGAAAACTGGTAATCGCAGCGCTCGTCAACTGACATTACACTGAATAAAATATTACTTCAAACTCTCTTGTAACACTGGACTAATGTGTGTGTGTGTGTGTGTGTGTGTGCGTGTGTGTGTGTGTGTGTGTGTGTGTGTGTGTGTGTGTGTGTGTGTGTGTGTGTGTGTGTGTGTGTGTTTGTGTCTGTGTGTGTGCGTGTGTGTGTGTGTCTGTGTGCGTGTGTGTGTGTGTGTGTGTGTACGCGCGTGTGTGTGTGTGTGTACTCACCTATTTGTACTCACCTATTTGTGCTTGCAGGATCGAGCATTGACTCTTGGATCCCGCCTTTCTAGCTATCGGTTGTTTACAGCAATGACTCCTGTCCCATTTCCCTATCATACCTAGTTTTAAAAGTATGAATAGTATTTGCTTCCACAACCTGTTCCCCAAGTGCATTCCATTTTTCCACTACTCTCACGCTAAAAGAAAACTTCCTAACATCTCTGTGACTCATCTGAGTTTCCAGTTTCCACCCATGTCCCCTCGTTCTGTTATTATTACGTGTGAACATTTCATCTATTTCCACTTTGTCAATTCCCCTGAGTATTTTATATGTCCCTATCATATCTCCTCTCTCCCTTCTTTTCTCTAGTGTCGTAAGGTTCAGTTCCTTCAGCCGCTCTTCATATCCTATCACTCGTAACTCTGGGACAAGCCTCGTCGCAAACCTCTGAACCTTCTCCAGTTTCTTTATGTGTTTCTTCAGGTGGGGGCTCCATGATGGCGCGGCATACTCTAAGACGGGTCTCACGTAGGCAGTGTAAAGCGCCCTAAAAGCCTTCTCATTTAGATTTCTGAATGAAGTTCTAATTTTCGCCAGTGTAGAGTACGCTGCTGTCGTTATCCTATTTATATGTGCCTTAGGAGTTAGATTAGGTGTCACATCCACTCCCAGGTCTCTTTCTCGAATCGTTACAGGTAGGCTGTTCCCCTTCATTGTGTACTGTCCCTTTGGTCTCCTGTCATCTGATCCCATTTCCATAACTTTGCATTTACTGGTGTTAAACTCCAGTAGCCATTTCCCTGACCATGTGTGTGTGTGTTTTAGCGTTGTGGACAGAGTCACGTCTTGGGGAAACCTCTACAAGATTTAAACAAGACTTAACACACAATTCTGTTCCATCTGTCTGTTGAGTTAAAGCTTGTTTTTATTTACTTGCTGGTCGATCCATTGTCCTTATAATAAACACATTACATTACTTGTAAGACATTATTATGACTAAAAAAAAGTAAAAATAAAATAGAGAACAGTTTGACTTCTCGTTAACAGTGATCTGATGTGAGAGGGACATATAGCGAGCTATAGAAATACCCTGTGAGCTAAATTACTATGCTGTTTCAATTGGCTTGTTTGGGAACTTGTAACAGGTTGCCATACACAGGATATCATTGAAACAACTGAAGGTTGCAGAGGCTGGATCGTTAACCATATCCACACCGTACTTGAGGTCGATCTCGAACCCATTGTTGATGTGACGACTTATATTGAATTTTGTAACTAGCTCATCAAGATTGTAACTTGCTTAGCTAAATGAATTGTGGGGTTCAGTCCCTGAGCCCATTATGTGTGCTCTGTAACCCTTTCCACTACCGCCCACAGGATGGGTATGGGGGGCATAATAAATGAACTAAACTAAACACCACGGTTGAACCGCATACTACTGGCCTCCTTCAAGTCTGAACACTTTACATTACAGCTAAGACATAAATCATTTGGATGAAAATGTTTCGCCAGCTCCAGCGATAAGTTGATAACAGTGCATGACACTCCCGCTGTTCACTATCACGCACTATCACTATTATACAGCACGAAAGATGTTTTTGGCATTCAGAATGGCCCGAATGGCCCACGTGCGGTCCACCAGGGCTCAAATGCGGCCCGCGTGAGCAGCAAATACTTTTAGGCATAATAATGACACATGTCTAATAAGCAAGAACTCTTTTTTTTGCGATTTGTCCTGGCCTGGACATGCTGATGTACAACCCGTTTTCGCACTTGCTTATAGTCAATATTGGCTTATTTAATAAGTGCATATGTGACATACTAATTGATTGTGAATATTTTAGTTTACCTTGAAAAGCTTCACCAACCTCACCTAACCTTCTTAGTATGTTAAGATAAGCATCTTATTGCTTCTTAATTACAATTATTACTTAACCTATCAACGGTACAGGTTAAGTAATAATTGTAAATAAATAAGAAGCAATAAGATGCTTATCTTAACATACTAAGAAGGTTAGGTGAGGTCGGTGTTTTCTATGAAGCTTTTCAAGGTAAACTAAAATATTTACAATCAATTAGTATGTCACATATGCACTTATTAAATAAGCCAATATTGACTATAAGTGCGAGAACGGGTTGTAATGTATGTGGTAGTTATCTTGTATTTCGCTAGTCATGTGGATGGATATCTTGCTTACCTGTATAGCATTAGTTATATGGGTGGATATCTTGCTTACCTGAACGGCATTAGTTATATGGGTGGATATCTTGCTTACCTGAACGGCATTAGTTATATGGGTGGATATCTTGCTTACCTGTATAGCATTAGTTATATGGGTGGATATCTTGCTTACCTGTATAGCATTAGTTATTTGGTTATTTTCCCGCCGTTTACCCTCGCATGGTCATAGCTTAGTCAATAAGAATGAATTTTGGCTGTGACTCGAATGAAGTTCATTCGAGTCACAGCCCTACATTTTCTGAGAGAGAGAGAGAGTGAGAGTGAGAGAGAGTGAGAGAGAAAGAGAGAGAGAGAGAGAGAGAGAGAGAGAGAGAGAGAGAGAGACGGAGAGAGAGAGAGAGACGGAGAGAGAGAGAAGAGAGAGAGAGAGGGGGGACCAGACCTCTGCTCAAATAATACACAGCCTGGCAACCCCGGCTCGTCTCCTTGCTCGACATCTGTCAATTAGCTCACCTGTCCTGGCAGAGGACGGGGCTCACCTGTCCTGACAGAGGACGGGGCTCACCCGTTCTGCAAAAGGACGGTAAGAGAGGAGAAAAACCTCTCCATTTCTACAACAAGGTAATTCTATTAACCACAGCAATTAAACTTGCTTTGACCCCAAGGGCTATTAGTCTCCCATAAAGGCAATTAATAGGTGAATGCAATTTGCAAGGGGAACAAACGCAGTTACTCATTTGAGCAGCTCAGGAATTTTCTTGACCACACCCCTTGTTTACTCAAGGCATCCGCTTCTCTGCTCCTGTTGACCAATAGAGTCTGAACTCTGAGACAACTAAGTTTCTCCCTTTTCTGAAAAGAATTATTCACTATGTTTACAATACACGCTAGGCCTTCACCACTGATGAGTATATGGTAGTGGACCCCATACCCATACTGTGAGTGGTGGTGGACCCCATACCCATCCTGTGTGGTGGTGGACCCCCATACCCATCCTGTGTGGTGGTGGATCCTATACCCATCCTGTGAGTGGTGGTGGACCCCATACCCATACTGTGAGTGGTAGTGGACCCCCATACCCATCCTGTGAGTGGTAGTGGACCCCATACCCATCCTGTGTGGTGGTGGACCCCCATACCCATCCTGTGAGTGGTAATGGACCCCATACCCTTCCTGTGAGTGGTGGTGGACCCCATACCCATCCTGTGAGTGGTAGTGGACCCCCATACCCATCCTCTTAGTAGTAGTGGACCCCAATACCCATCCTGTGAGCAGTAGTGGACCCCATACCCATCCTGTGAGCAGTAGTGGACCCCATACCCATCCTGTGAGCAGTAGTGGACCCCATACTCATCCTGTGAGCAGTAGTGGACCCCCATACCCATCCTGTTAGTAGTAGTGGACCCCAATACCCATCCTGTGAGCAGTAGTGGACCCCATACCCATCCTGTGAGCAGTAGCGGACCCCATACCCATCCTGTGAGCAGTAGTGGACCCCATACCCATCCTGTGAGCAGTAGCGGACCCCCATACCCATCCTGTGAGCAGTAGTGGACCCCGGCAGAGATAAAGATTACACAGGCACAAAATACAGTATCTGAGAGGCATGATTCACTTTGTATCACAGCCGGTCCTTGACCATCACCCGTCTGTCTGTCTGTGGGCTCTGTCACTCTACCTTAGTTGTGAAGAGACAGGCGGGAGAATGTGTAGTCTGGATATCACAGAAAGACTCTATAAATGATCACAGAAAGACTCTATAAATGATCACAGAAAGACTCTATAAATGATCACAGTAAAACTCTATAAATGAACACAATAAAGCCAATAATAGGAAATGACATTGCAGACGCAGCTGCAAAACTTGCAACTAAGAGGAGAAATGTAGACATTTACATACCACAGAGTCTATCACAGATTATGAAAGTAGTTAGAAACAGAGCAATGCAGAAGATGTACAGTGACCACAACACAGCAGTTGCAACATCAGGATCTGCGGGTTGGTACAAGACTTCAACCAACTACGAACCACTTAGTTTGATGAAAGGGAGCAGTAGAGCAACAGAAGTACACTTACATCGCATCAGGCTTGGATACCCATGTGCATGGGAAATAGGCTTACAGGTTCCGGAAGATGAGAGGAAATGTCAGCACTGTAGAGAAATGCCCCACAGACCACTGGAACATTATCTAACACAGTGCACAGTTACTACCACAACAGACCACTGGAACATTATCTAACACAGTGCACAGTTACAAACCCATTAAGACTTCAACATAGATTCAACAGAGCAGAAGTTGTTAAACACGTGGGACAAAATCTTACTGAAGCGACCATACGAGTCATAAATACTCATACTCCGCCCAAGTAAAACAGAAACAAGCAACACTTAGTGGGCCAGCCAGAGGCTTAGGGCCCGCCCAGTGGGCCAGCCAGAGGCTTAGGGCCCGCCCAGTGGGCCAGCCAGAGGCTTAGGGCCCGCCCAGTGGGCCAGCCAGAGGCTTAGGGCCCGCCCAGTGGGCCAGCCAGAGGCTTAGGGCCCGCCCAGTGGGCCAGCCAGAGGCTTAGGGCCCGCCCAGTGGGCCAGCCAGAGGCTTAGGGCCCGCCCAGTGGGCCAGCCAGAGGCTTAGGGCCCGCCCAGTGGGCCAGCCAGAGGCTTAGGGCCCGCCCAGTGGGCCAGCCAGAGGCTTAGGGCCCGCCCAGTGGGCCAGCCAGAGGCTTAGGGCCCGCCCAGTGGGCCAGCCAGAGGCTTAGGGCCCGCCCAGTGGGCCAGCCAGAGGCTTAGGGCCCGCGCAGGAATATTCCTGCAAAAAAACACACAATCAGACTCTATAAACGATCACAATCAGACTCTATAAACGATCAGACTCTATAAACGATCACAATCAGACTCTATATAAGAAGACAAAATCTTCAAGAGTGAGGGTCTAGAACTGCCTCTGACGGAACATGAGTACAAACACTTGTATAAATCATGTCTCTATGATAACCAGGATATAATTGGCAGGAAAAAATAGGTTGTTTTGATAATTAAAAATCTTTAATTACAAATACTTGGCTGATATGTAGAGGGTTTTTGAAGTATTTTTATCGGTGGCAGACCCATTGATAACACGGTCTAACAGACCCATTGATAACACGGTCTGGCAGACCCATTTATAACACGGTCTGACAGACCCATTGATAACACGGTCTGACAGACCCATTTATAACACGGTCTGACAGACCCATTTATAAAACGGTCTGACAGACCCATTTATAACACGGTCTGACAGACCCATTCATAACACGGTCTGGCAGACCCATTCATAACACGGCCTGACAGACCCATTTATAACACGGTCTGACAGACCCATTTATAACACGGTCTGGCAGACCCATTCATAACACGGTCTGACAGACCCATTTATAGCACGGTCTAACAGACCCATTTATAACACGGTCTGACAGACCCATTTATAACACGGTCTGACAGACCCATTCATAACACGGTCTGGCAGACCCATTTATAACACGGTCTGGCAGACCCATTTATAACACGGTCTGACAGACCCATTTATAACACGGTCTGACAGACCCATTCATAACACGGTCTGGCAGACCCATTTATAACACGGTCTGACAGACCCATTTATAACACGGTCTGGCAGACCCATTCATAACACGGTCTGGCAGACCCATTTATAACACGGTCTGGCAGACCCATTTATAACACGGTCTGACAGACCCATTTATAACACGGTCTGACAGACCCATTTATAACACGGTCTGGCAGACCCATTTATAACACGGTCTGACAGACCCATTTATAACACGGTCTAACAGACCCATTTATAACACGGTCTGACAGACCCATTTATAACACGGTCTGGCAGACCCATTCATAACACGGCCTGACAGACCCATTTATAACACGGTCTGACAGACCCATTCATAACACGGTCTGACAGACCCATTCATAACACGGTCTGGCAGACCCATTTATAACACGGTCTGGCAGACCCATTTATAACACGGTCTGACAGACCCATTTATAACACGGTCTGACAGACCCATTCATAACACGGTCTGGCAGACCCATTTATAACACGGTCTGGCAGACCCATTTATAACACGGTCTGACAGACCCATTTATAACACGGTCTGACAGACCCATTTATAACACGGTCTGGCAGACCCATTTATAACACGGTCTGACAGACCCATTTATAACACGGTCTAACAGACCCATTTATAACACGGTCTGACAGACCCATTTATAACACGGTCTGGCAGACCCATTCATAACACGGCCTGACAGACCCATTGATAACACGGTCTAACAGACCCATTGATAACACGGTCTAACAGACCCATTTATTTATATTAGAATGATCCCATTAATAGACTCCGTATCTAAGCTACTAGTAATAGCTACCTTAATACAACTTGAGATAATACTCTCCAGTTACCGGTGAATGAGGTCAAATAATCAGAGATAACACCAGTTCACTCAAGTGAAGAAATACGAAGCAGTTGTAAGACATACTTTAAGTTCCTGACTACAGAGCACAATTTCAGAGGCCCAGAAGGTATATATATGAACATTTTCGGAGTAAAAGCGATACATTTCTCTATTATTTAGCGAAACATGTAGCGAGGCAGGAACAACGTTGGGGAATATAATAATTGATTTAAATCAGACATTTCCCGCCATGTAGCGGCATCAGGCTCTAGTACAGCAAAATGTTAATCTCATTGTAAGTTTTTGTTTGGCTTTTTTTTTGAGTTGGATAATTAGTTGAATATTATAATTGTGACATTTGACTTTTGAAGGCAGAAACGAAAGGTTTTAGGATCAATTTCTCGTCCGAAATCATTCGCTGTTGTCTATATAGAACGGGACATTTTTTGACGTATTTTGCCTAAGGGCAAAAACTAGTGCTGGAGAAAACGGCATCAACCTGGCGAAATTGACGTAATGTCCCGTTTTCTGTTTTGGGTTCTCTGGTAGGTTAGGATAAGGGGCACTTTAGTACGACGGTTTCTTGACGTTGGGGACGCTGGTGGGACCGGCCTGGTATTTTTAAGCCCAAGTATCTGTTTTACATTTAAATCAAATGAAGACCTTGCTGGCTGTGTTGACCAGACCACACACTAGAAGTTGAAGGGACGACGACGTTTCGGTCCGTCCTGGACCATTCTCAAGTCGATACTTCAGCCACGTTATTGTGACTTATCGCTTGCTGGCTGTTCTATGATAATATATCTTGCGTGTTATATCTTGCGTGTTATATCTTGCGTGTTATATCTTGCGTGTTATATCTTGCGTGTTATATCTTGCGTGTTATATCTTGCGTGTTATATCTTGCGTGTTAAGACTGATCTTACACACGAATACTTGCACTAATATTGTACGCTACTTTACCTACACCTGGGACGCGTCGATTGATGGAACAAGAACTTAATAGATTACAAGGTGAGGGATAATCTAAGTCAGTCTCTCTCTCTCTCTCTCTCTCTCTCTCTCTCTCTCTCTCTCTCTCTCTCTCTCTCTCTCTCTCTGTCTCTCTCTCTGTCTCTCTCTCTCTCTCTCTCTCTCTCTCTCTCTCTCTCTCTCTCTCTCTCTCTCTCTCTCTCTCTCTCTCTCTCTCTCCTATTTACTCACCACATCACAATTTAACTGAAGATGAATAGTAAAGGATAGACATTATTATTATTTTATGCATAGATTTGCATTCTCACTCACTTAGATATGCTGGAAACTATTCATTCTCACCTATTGTTATTTTCTTGTTAGTATTATCACATCAGGGGGCGTCAGCTGCTAATACCACATCAGGGGGCGTCAGCTGCTAATACCACATCAGGGGGCGTCAGCTGCTAATACCACATCAGGGGGCGTCAGCTGCTAATACCACATCAGGGGGCGTCAGCTGCTAATACCACATCAGGGGGCGTCAGCTGCTAATACCACATCAGGGGGCGTCAGCCACTAATACCACATCAGGGGGCGTCAGCTGCTAATACCACATCAGGGGGCGTCAGCTGCTAATACCACATCAGGGGGCGTCAGCTGCTAATACCACATCAGGGGGCGTCAGCTGCTAATACCACATCAGGGGGCGTCAGCTGCTAATACCACATCAGGGGGCGTCAGCTGCTAATACCACATCAGGGGGCGTCAGCTGCTAATACCACATTAGGGGGCGTCAGCTGCTAATACCACATCAGGGGGCGTCAGCTGCTAATACCACATTAGGGGGCGTCAGCTGCTAATACCACATTAGGGGGCGTCAGCTGCTAATACCACATCAGGGGGCGTCAGCTGCTAATACCACATCAGGGGGCGTCAGCTGCTAATACCACATTAGGGGGCGTCAGCTGCTAATACCACATCAGGGGGCGTCAGCTGCTAATACCACATCAGGGGGCGTCAGCTGCTAATACCACATCAGGGGGCGTCAGCTGCTAATACCACATCAGGGGGCGTCAGCTGCTAATACCACATCAGGGGGCGTCAGCTGCTAATACCACATCTGGGGGCGTCAGCTGCTAATACCACATCAGGGGGCGTCAGCTGCTAATACCACATTAGGGGGCGTCAGCTGCTAATACCACATCAGGGGGCGTCAGCTGCTAATACCACATTAGGGGGCGTCAGCTGCTAATACCACATCAGGGGGCGTCAGCTGCTAATACCACATCAGGGGGCGTCAGCTGCTAATACCACATCAGGGGGCGTCAGCTGCTAATACCACATCAGGGGGCGTCAGCTGCTAATACCACATCAGGGGGCGTCAGCTGCTAATACCACATTAGGGGGCGTCAGCTGCTAATACCACATCAGGGGGCGTCAGCTGCTAATACCACATTAGGGGGTGTCAGCTGCTAATACCACATTAGGGGGTGTCAGCTGCTAATACCACATCAGGGGGCGTCAGCTGCTAATACCGCATTAGGGGGTGTCAGCTGCTAATACCACATCAGGGGGCGTCAGCTGCTAATACCACATCAGGGGGCGTCAGCTGCTAATACCACATTAGGGGGCGTCAGCTGCTAATACCACATCAGGGGGCGTCAGCCACTAATACCACATCAGGGGGCGTCAGCTTCTAATGCCACATCAGGGGGCGTCAGCTGCTAATACCACATCAGGGGGCGTCAGCCACTAATACCACATCAGGGGGCGTCAGCTGCTAATACCACATTAGGGGGCGTCAGCTGCTAATACCACATCAGGGGGCGTCAGCCACTAATACCACATCAGGGGGCGTCAGCTGCTAATACCACATTAGGGGGCGTCAGCTGCTAATACCACATCAGGGGGCGTCAGCTGCTAATACCACATCAGGGGGCGTCAGCTTCTAATGCCACATCAGGGGGCGTCAGCTTCTAATACCACATCAGGGGGCGTCAGCTTCTAATACCACATCAGGGGGCGTCAGCTGCTAATACCACATCAGGGGGCGTCAGCTGCTAATACCACATCAGGGGGCGTCAGCCACTAATACCACATCAGGGGGCGTCAGCTGCTAATACCACATTAGGGGGCGTCAGCTGCTAATACCACATCAGGGGGCGTCAGCCACTAATACCACATCAGGGGGCGTCAGCTGCTAATACCACATTAGGGGGCGTCAGCTGCTAATACCACATCAGGGGGCGTCAGCCACTAATACCACATCAGGGGGCGTCAGCTTCTAATACCACATCAGGGGGCGTCAGCTGCTAATACCACATTAGGGGGCGTCAGCTGCTAATACCACATCAGGGGGCGTCAGCTTCTAATACCACATCAGGGGGCGTCAGCTGCTAATACCACATCAGGGGGCGTCAGCCACTAATACCACATCAGGGGGCGTCAGCTTCTAATACCACATCAGGGGGCGTCAGCTGCTAATACCACATTAGGGGGCGTCAGCTGCTAATACCACATTAGGGGGCGTCAGCCACTAATACCACATCAGGGGGCGTCAGCTGCTCATCCCCGTAATCGCTAGAGTTGTCAAGGTAATGACTGCGAACCAGCCACTGAACTGATTCAAAGCGGATCTGGCTATCACTATACGCCAAAATTCCTCACATATTGACAGTTATGATTTTGGAACAGATTTGGCGGTTGTGCAGCAACCAATCATAACTGGCACGCCAGCTGCCGTGGTCGGTGATTGGTCGCCGTGCCCAGGCCAAGGCACGCGGAAAGAGCGGGAAGAATGCGGATTCGCCAGCCCGGGTCGCTGCGTGGAATTGATATGGTGGAGGCTCCTGCTTGACTCTGTATTATGGGTCACCTGCTCCATCTGGTGTGTTCTGGACAGTGTCCAGGGTGTCCACATTCATTGTTCTCCTCCACTGTTAACCTGCACTACTACTGTTCTCTCTCTCTCTCTGTCTCTCTCTCTGTCTCTGTGTCTCTCTGTCTCTGTCTGTCTCTGTCTGTCTCTCTCTCTCTCTCTCTCTCTCTCTCTCTCTCTCTCTCTCTCTCTCTCTCTCTCTCTCTCTCTCTCTCTCTCTCTCTCTCTCTCTCTCTAATGGGTAACCACTACTCTCTCTAAGGTGTAACCACTACTGTCTCTAAATGGTATTTTTTTTATTAACACATTCAGGTACGTCTGCATTTGTGCAGCTGCCCTAGACTACATGAAGGGGAGTACAGTGTGTGTCAAGAACTAGCTGCCTTAGACTATATGAAGGGGAGTACAGTGTGTGTCAAGAACTAGCTGCCCTAGACTATATGAAGGGGGTACAGTGTGTGTCAAGAACTAGCTGCCCTAGACTATATGAAGGGGAGTACAGTGTGTGTCAAGAACTAGCTGCCTTAGACTATATGAAGGGGAGTACAGTGTGTGTCAAGAACTAGCTGCCCTAGACTATATGAAGGGGGTACAGTGTGTGTCAAGAACTAGCTGCCCTAGACTATATGAAGGGGAGTACAGTGTGTGTCAAGAACTAGCTGCCTTAGACTATATGAAGGGGAGTACAGTGTGTGTCAAGAACTAGCTGCCCTAGACTATATGAAGGGGAGTACAGTGTGTGTCAAGAACTAGCTACGCTAGACTACATGAAGGGGAGTACAGTGTGTGTCAAGAACTAGCTGCCCTAGACTATATGAAGGGAAGTACAGTGTGTGTCAAGAACTAGCTACCCTAGACTACATGAAGGGGAGTACAGTGTGTGTCAAGAACTAGCTGCCCTAGACTATATGAAGGGAAGTACAGTGTGTGTCAAGAACTAGCTACCCTAGACTACATGAAGGGGAGTACAGTGTGTGTCAAGAACTAGCTACCCTAGACTATATGGAGGGGAGTACAGTGTGTGTCAAGAACTAGCTGCCCTAGACTATATGAAGGGGAGTACAGTGTGTGTCAAGAACTAGCTACCCTAGACTATATGAAGGGGAGTACAGTGTGTGTCAAGAACTAGCTGCCCTAGACTATATGAAGGGGGAGTACAGTGTGTGTCAAGAACTAGCTGCCCTAGACTATATGAAGGGGAGTACAGTGTGTGTCAAGAACTAGCTGCCTTAGACTATATGAAGGGGAGTACAGTGTGTGTCAAGAACTAGCTGCCCTAGACTATATGAAGGGAAGTACAGTGTGTGTCAAGAACTAGCTACCCTAGACTACATGAAGGGGAGTACAGTGTGTGTCAAGAACTAGCTGCCCTAGACTATATGAAGGGAAGTACAGTGTGTGTCAAGAACTAGCTACCCTAGACTACATGAAGGGGAGTACAGTGTGTGTCAAGAACTAGCTACGCTAGACTACATGAAGGGGAGTACAGTGTGTGTCAAGAACTAGCTGCCCTAGACTATATGAAGGGGAGTACAGTGTGTGTCAAGAACTAGCTGCCCTAGACTACATGAAGGGGAGTACAGTGTGTGTCAAGAACTAGCTACCATAAACTATATGGAGGGGAATACAGTGTGTATCAACAAGCTAGCTACGTGATGCTAAAATCCCCATCATACAGGATGGTTAGTCATACAGAGCCATGTGTTCAGTAGCCTGCACTGGCAAAGTTTGGGTGGATTATGAGGATATCTTCAACAACACGAGAGTGAATAAAGTAATTGCAAAGCTCCAGGTACCTCATGCCAACTGGTCTGAATGGTCTAATAACTGGGCATTCAGTGATGTAGTGTGGGAGATCATGCCGCAGTTCCTGCTCACAGAGTTGGCACCTGGAGTGCTCAGGATTGGGAGACCCGTCACCTGCAGCCACCTGCCACAGGTAACGGTAGCCCCCTGCCACAGGTAACGGCAGCCACCTGCCACAGATAACGGTAGCCACCTGCCACAGGTAACGGTGGCCACCTGCCACAGGTAACGGTAGCCACCTGCCACAGGTAACGGTAGCCACCTGCCACAGGTAACGGTGGCCACCTGCCACAGGTAACGGTGGCCACCTGCCACAGGTAACGGTGGCCACCTGCCACAGGTAACGGTGGCCACCTGCCACAGGTAACGGTGGCCACCTGCCACAGGTAACGGCGGCCACCTGCCATAGGTAACGGTGGCCACCTGCCACAGGTAACGGTAGCCACCTGCCACAGGTAACGGTAGCCACCTGCCACAGGTAACGGTGGCCACCTGCCACAGGTAACGGTGGCCACCTGCCACAGGTAACGGTGGCCACCTGCCACAGGTAACGGCGGCCACCTGCCACAGGTAACGGTGGCCACCTGCCACAGGTAACGGTAGCCACCTGCCACAGGTAACGGTAGCCACCTGCCACAGGTAACGGTAACCACCTGCCACAGGTAACGGTAGCCACCTGCCACAGGTAACGGTGGCCACCTGCCACAGGTAACGGTAGCCACCTGCCACAGGTAACGGTAGCCACCTGCCACAGGTAACGGCGGCCACCTGCCACAGGTAACGGTAGCCACCTGCCACAGGTAACGGTAGCCACCTGCCACAGGTAACGGTAGCCACCCTGCCACAGGTAACGGTAGCCACCCTACCACAGGTAACGGTAGCCACCCTGCCACAGGTAACGGTAGCCACCTGCCACAGGTAATGGTAGCCACCTGCCACAGGTAACGGTAGCCACCTGCCACAGGTAACGGTAACCCAACCTGATCCTGGCAACCACTGTGTCGCACAGTCTGGTCGACGTTTTGTGCTGCCCATAAACATAGGTTTCAGATCTGAACAAATCATAGCTTTTTATACTAGTACTTTCAGGTCGTTGGGAGTCAGTAATTTCTCTCCTATCAGACCTGAGTGTTTGGAACAATACAGTTCTAACAGCAGAGATGGGGATACCTAGATCTAATTCAACTTCATCTTTGTTACACGCTAATTTGGCTGCAATGTCTGTCTCATTATCATGGGTTATATTTATGTGTGAAGGTATCCATACAAAGGAGATTCGAAACCCTTTACTCTGTGCATCAATTAGGTCATTTATTATTGGGAGTATGAGGTTCTTGCTGTCGATCTTCCAGATTGCTTGAAGAGCAGACTTTGAATCACAAAATATTATTCCTCTTCTAATGTTTTTTAATGTACTGGTAGCTAGTTGTAGTGCCGCTAGTTCTGCTTGTGTGGAGGTCAGCCAGTTGTTTAACCTGACACTGACAGTCTTTGTGCAAATATTATTTCTATAAAACCTACATGCCGCTGCAGTCCGTCCAGTAGAAGACTGGACTGAGCCGTCGGTGTAGACACAGTGCTCGTGAGATCTTAGACTCTCGATGGAGGAGGCAATTGTTTCAAGAGTGACAGCTTTGAGTAGAGAAAGATTCTCATTATCTTTCTTGGTGACAGGTGTGTATGATACTTGAATGGTGGGGTACAGATAAAGAGGAATATCAGAGACAGGTAGATTGCACTTAAAAGGAATGTTGAGTTTAATGAGATTGTAAGCATTGTTTCTCAGCCAATTATCATAAAAGGAGTGAGTTGGTATGTCGGCACCAGTCAAAAGGGTGTTAACAGCACTAAATAATTTGTCTCTGAGCAATGCAGGAGATGTAGGATCTCTCATGACTTTAAGGCAAAAGGTAATGTTGACTTGCATTATTCTCTCTAGTATGGTTGGAAGCTTCAGTTCTTCCCTCATGTTGATGATTCTTGTGCATCTTGGGGCACCAAGAATTATCCTCATTGCATCATTCTGTACTACTTCAAGTTTGTCCAACACAGAGGAGGGGCAATTAATTAAGTGCAGAGCATTATAATCAACGAGAGATCTAACAAACATCATATAGAATAGTCTAGCATATTTAATATTGATACCAATATTCTTACCAGTAAGTGTTCTCAATGGTTTTATTCTTTCTTTTAACCTACGGTGTAGATCATTTACAATGTCACTGTTAATACCAACTCCAAGGTATTTGTGCTGCCCAAACGTCTCAATGTTCTGGTTGTTGACCTTGAAAGTTATAGGGACACGAGTTTTCTCTTGGGGATGGATCTCACATGACTGTACCTCACACGACTGTACCTCACACGACTGTACCTCACACGACTGTAACCACACACGACTGTACCACTCACACGACTGTACCACTCACGACTGTAACCCCACACGACTGTAACCCCACACGACTGTACCCCACACGACTGTACCCCACACGACTGTACCCACACACGACTGTACCCCACACGACTGTAACCCCACACGACTGTAACCCCACACGACTGTAACCCCACACGACTGTAACCCCACACGACTGTAACCCCACACGACTGTAACCCCACACGACTGTAACCCCACACGACTGTAACCCCACACGACTGTAACCCCACACGACTGTAACCTCACACGACTGTAACCCCACACGACTGTAACCCCACACGACTGTACCACACACGACTGTAACCCCACACGACTGTACCACACACGACTGTACCCCACACGACTGTAACCCCACACGACTGTAACCCCACACGACTGTACCACACACGACTGTAACCCCACACACCACACACGACTGTACCACACACGACTGTAACCCCACACGACTGTAACCCCACACGACTGTAACCCCACACGACTGTAACCCCACACGACTGTAACCCCACACGACTGTACCACACACGACTGTAACCTCACACGACTGTAACCCCACACGACTGTAACCCCACACGACTGTAACCCCACACGACTGTACCACACACGACTGTACCACACACGACTGTAACCTCACACGACTGTAACCCCACACGACTGTACCACACACGACTGTAACCCCACACGACTGTAACCACACACGACTGTAACCCCACACGACTGTACCACACACGACTGTAACCCCACACGACTGTACCACACACGACTGTAACCCCACACGACTGTAACCCCACACGACTGTAACCCCACACGACTGTAACCCCACACGACTGTAACCCCACACGACTGTAACCTCACACGACTGTAACCCCACACGACTGTAACCCCACACGACTGTAACCTCACACGACTGTAACCCCACACGACTGTAACCTCACACGACTGTAACCCCACACGACTGTACCACACACGACTGTAACCCCACACGACTGTAACCCCACACGACTGTAACCTCACACGACTGTAACCTCACACGACTGTAACCTCACACGACTGTAACCTCACACGACTGTAACCTCACACGACTGTAACCTCACACGACTATAACCTCACACGACTGTAACCTCACACGACTGTAACCTCACACGACTGTAACCCCACACGACTGTAACCTCACACGACTGTAACCTCACACGACTGTAACCTCACACGACTGTAACCTCACACGACTATAACCTCACACGACTGTAACCTCACACGACTGTAACCTCACACGACTGTAACCTCACACGACTGTAACCTCACACGACTATAACCTCACACGACTGTAACCCCACACGACTGTAACCCCACACGACTGTAACCCCACACGACTGTAACCCCACACGACTGTAACCTCACACGACTGTAACCTCACACGACTGTAACCTCACACGACTATAACCTCACACGACTGTAACCCCACACGACTGTAACCCCACACGACTGTAACCCCACACGACTGTAACCTCACACGACTGTAACCTCACACGACTATAACCTCACACGACTGTAACCCCACACGACTGTAACCCCACACGACTGTAACCCCACACGACTGTAACCCCACACGACTGTAACCTCACACGACTGTAACCTCACACGACTGTAACCTCACACGACTGTAACCTCACACGACTATAACCCACACGACTGTACCCCACACGACTGTAACCCCACACGACTGTACCCCACACGACTGTACCCCACACGACTGTACCCCACACGACTATAACCCCACACGACTGTACCCCACACGACTGTAACCTCACACGACTGTACCCCACACGACTGTACCCCACACGACTGTACCCCACACGACTGTACCCCACACGACTGTACCCCACACGACTGTACCCCACACGACTGTACCCCACACGACTGTACCCCACACGACTGTACCCCACACGACTGTACCCCACACGACTGTACCCCACACGACTGTACCCCACACGACTGTACCCCACACGACTGTACCCCACACGACTGTAACCTCACACGACTGTACCCCACACGACTGTACCCCACACGACTGTACCCCACACGACTGTACCCCACACGACTGTAACCCCACACGACTGTACCCCACACGACTGTAACCCCACACGACTGTAACCCCACACGACTGTAACCTCACACGACTGTAACCCCACACGACTGTAACCTCACACGACTGTAACCCCACACGACTGTAACCTCACACGACTGTACCCCACACGACTGTACCCCACACGACTGTAACCCCACACGACTGTACCCCACACGACTGTAACCCCACACGACTGTAACCCCACACGACTGTAACCTCACACGACTGTAACCCCACACGACTGTAACCTCACACGACTGTAACCCCACACGACTGTAACCTCACACGACTGTACCCCACACGACTGTACCCCACACGACTGTAACCCCACACGACTGTACCCCACACGACTGTAACCTCACACGACTGTAACCCCACACGACTGTAACCTCACACGACTGTAACCCCACACGACTGTAACCTCACACGACTGTAACCCCACACGACTGTAACCTCACACGACTGTAACCCCACACGACTGTAACCTCACACGACTGTAACCCCACACGACTGTAACCTCACACGACTGTAACCCCACACGACTGTAACCTCACACGACTGTAACCCCACACGACTGTAACCTCACACGACTAACACACCGTTAAATAAAGTTAACAATTCCCGATAAAACCAAACAATAGTCTCATTAACAAATGAGTTTCAATGAGTCGAGGAATAACACTATCCCTTGACATGGAGTTGGACCTTGAGCACCCTCTCCAAATGTACCCAGACCTTAGTAACTAATATGAAGGCTGAGAGAGAGAGAGAGAGAGACAGACAGACAGACAGAGAGAGAGAGAGACAGAGAGACAGACAGACAGACAGACAGACAGAGAGAGAGAGAGAGAGAGAGAGAGAGAGAGAGAGAGAGAGAGAGAGAGAGAGAGAGAGAGAGAGACGGGACCAGTATCCCTGGGTTTAATAAGGCGGGGACCAGGAGGTCAGTCTCAGGTTTTCTAGGAGTTGAATTCGTGACCTTCAGACTTGGCTTCCTGACCTTTAGGTCCGCGCATAACTTGGGGGGGAAGCAAAGGTCACTCCTTGTTCCCGCTTGATAAGTTCTCCACGCTGGGAATCACACGATAAATACACACGCACGCAAACACCCACACGCGCGCTAACACCCACACGCACGCAAACACCCACACGCGACCCTCTTTCTCCACAAGCACCAGCACAAGCACGCACATACGTGTAAACACACACAGGCACGCACACACACACACACACACACACACACACACACAATGAATTGAACTGAAGAAAGTGAGCTTCAAGGCAATGTACACTAACATAGATGGAATTACTAATAAAACAAGTGAACTCGGAGAATGGGCACTAGAAGAAAACCCAGACATAATAGCACTCACAGAAACAAAGCTAACAAACACCATAACAAATGCAGTGTTTCCACAGGGCTACTGTGTAGTGAGGAAAGAGAGAGAAGGGAGAGGAGGAGGTGGTGTAGCTTTGCTACTAAGAGAAGGTTGGAGTTTCGAAGAGATGGTAATTCAGAACTGTGAAGGTTTCAGTGACTACATATACTACACCATAGCAACTGGAGGACAGAAAATTATAGTAGTAGTCATATATTACCCCCCACCGAATGTCAGAAGACCCAGACAGGAATCTGATAGAAACAACTTGGCCACCATCAATATAATAGAGAGAGCAGCAGCTGTGGCTAGAAGGAACGGATCCAGACTACTAATCATGGGAGACTTCAACCATGGAAAGATAGATTGAGGGAACAGAGACCCACATGGAGGCCCAGACACATGGAGAGCTAAGCTGCTGGATGTGGCAACAAGAAACTTTCTAAGTCAACACGTCAAGAGACCGACAAGAATGAGAGGAGGGGATGAACCAGCCTTGCTTGATTTGATATTTACCCTAAATGAGTCGGATATAAGGGAAGTTAAGTTGGAAGCCCCCTTAGGAATGAGTGATCATAGTGTATTGAGCTTTGAGTACCTGGTTGAGCTAGGAATTATCACCCCCAAAAAAGAACTGGGAAACAAAGGGCTGGCGTACCGAAAGGGAAACTATGAGGAGATGAATAAATTCCTATGGGATATACATTGGGACACAGAACTCGGAACCAAGTCCGTACAAGACATGATGGACTATGTCACCCAAAAATGTCAGGAGGCTGTAAGCAGGTTTGTCCCAGCCCAACAGGAAAAAACAGAGAAGCAAAGGAAGAATCCGTGGTTTAATAAGGAATGTATGAAAGCAAAGGAGCTGAACAAAAGGGCATGGAGGAACTTCCGTAATAACAGAACACCAGAAAGTAGAGAGAGATACCAGAGAACCAGGAATGTGTATGTTAGTGTGAGAAGAGCAGCCGAGAAAAGGTATGAAAATGATATATCTATATATCACACGGTACGGACCTCAGGAGCCACGGTACACGGTACGGACCTCAGGAGCCACGGTACACGGTACGGACCTCAGGAGCCACGGTACACGGTACGGACCTCAGGAGCCACGGTACACGGTACGGACCTCAGGAGCCACGGTACATGGTACGGACCTCAGGAGCCACGGTACACGGTACGGACCTCAGGAGCCACGGTACACGGTACGGACCTCAGGAGCCACGGTACACGGTACGGACCTCAGGAGCCACGGTACACGGTACGGACCTCAGGAGCCACGGTACATGGTACGGACCTCAGGAGCCACGGTACACGGTACGGACCTCAGGAGCCACGGTACACGGTACGGACCTCAGGAGCCACGGTACATGGTACGGACCTCAGGAGCCACGGTACATGGTACGGACCTCAGGAGCCACGGTACACGGTACGGACCTCAGGAGCCACGGTACATGGTACGGACCTCAGGAGCCACGGTACATGGTACGGACCTCAGGAGCCACGGTACATGGTACGGACCTCAGGAGCCACGGTACACGGTACGGACTTCAGGAGCCACGGTACGCACCTCAGAAGCCACGGTACGCACCTCAGAAGCCACGGTATGGACCTCAGGAGTCACGGTACACGGTACCACAGAAGCCACGGTACACGGTACCTCAGAAGCCACGGTACACGGTACCTCAGAAGCCACGGTACACGGTACCTCAGAAGCCACGGTACACGGTACCTCAGAAGCCACGGTACACGGTACCTCAGAAGCCACGGTACACCTCGACAGATCAGTAGATATGATATACTCAGACATGACATATCCTTACCACAAGGAGTATAAATAATCAACAAACTCCTAAACGATATGTTTGTGGCAGACAAAGTAACGTTTGTGCAGTAGTGGACACGTGGAGGCGGAGGAGGCAGGCACCTGGGCCAACCATAGGAGCAGCGGGTCAGTGCCACTCGGCTGGGCCCTTAGTGCCAAGTGTCATTCAAAGTCATGTTTAACAGCGGCGGTCAGTGGCGGCTCCTCATGTCTTTTACTGCTGAAGCTCGTGTAGCCCGACGTGCACAATATCTATGTGGAGGTTTACTTTATATTGGCAAACTTGCGTATGTAAACTCTCACACACACACGCACGCACTCGTCTCGTGTGTGTGTGTGTGTGTGTGTGTGTGTGTGTATATATATATATATATATATATATATATATATATATATATATATATATATATATATATATATATATATATATATATATATATGTCGTACCTAGTAACCAGAACGCACTTCTCGGCCTACTATGCAAGGCCCGATTTGCCTAATAAGCCAAGTTTTCCTGAATTAATATATTTTCTCTATTTTTTTTCTTATGAGATGATAAAGCTACCCATTTCTTTGTTTGAGGTCAATTTTTTTTATTGGAGTTAAAATTAACGTAGATATATGACCGAACCTAACCAACCCTACCTAACCTAACCTATCTTTATAGGTTAGGTTAGGTTAGGTAGCCGAAAAAGTTAGGTTAGGTTAGGTAGTCGAAAAACGATTAATTCGTGAAAACTTGGCTTATTAGGCAAATCGGGCCTTGCATAGTAGGCTGAAAAGTGCGTTCTGGCTACTAGGTACGACATATATATATATATATATATATATATATATATATATATATATATATATATATATATATATATATTATAATCTCACTAAGAACTCTTTGACCCGGCCAGGATTCGAACCCATGCCGTCTAGGATCACCCCTAAACGTACACAGTACCGTGACCACCGCACCAATGATACCCATTAAATCTAGAACCTGCCACTAAACCCATTAGCTCAAGGACCTGTCACTAAACCCATTAAATCTAGGACCTGTGACTAAACCCATTTGATCTAGGACCTGTAATTAAACCCATTAGATCTAGGACCTGTGACTAAACCCATTAGATCTAGGACCTGTGACTAAACCCATTAGATCTGGGACCTGTGACTAAACCCATTAGATCTAGGACCGGCCACTAAACCCATTAGATCTAGAACCGGCCACTAAACCCATTAGATCTAGGACCGGCCACTAAACCCATTAGCTCTAGGACCTGCCACTAAACCCATTAGCTCTAGGACCTGCCACTAAACCCATTAGCTCTAGGACCGACCACTAAACCCATTAGCTCTAGGACCTGCCACTAAACCCATTAGCTTTAGGACCTGCCACTAAACCCATTAGCTCTAGGACCGACCACTAAACCCATTAGCTCTAGGACCGACCACTAAACCCATTAGCTCTAGGACCTGTAACTAAACCCATTAGATCTAGAACCTGCTACTAAACCCATTAGATCTAGAACCTGCCACTAAACCCATTAGCTCTAGGACCGACCACTAAACCCATTAGCTCTAGGACCGACCACTAAACCCATTAGCTCCAGGACCGACCACTAAACCCATTAGCTCCAGGACCGACCACTAAACCCATTAGCTCCAGGACCGACCACTAAACCCATTAGCTCCAGGACCGACCACTAAACCCATTAGCTCCAGGACCGACCACTAAACCCATTAGCTCCAGGACCGACCACTAAACCCATTAGCTCCAGGACCGACCACTAAACCCATTAGCTCCAGGACCGACCACTAAACCCATTAGCTCCAGGACCGACCACTAAACCCATTAGCTCCAGGACCGACCACTAAACCCATTAGCTCCAGGACCGACCACTAAACCCATTAGCTCCAGGACCGACCACTAAACCCATTAGCTCCAGGACCGACCACTAAACCCATTAGCTCCAGGACCGACCAATAAACCCATTAGCCCCAGGACCGACCACTAAACCCATTAGCTCTAGGACCGACCAATAAACCCATTAGCTCTAGGACCTGTAACTAAACCCATTAGCTCTAGGACCGACCACTAAAACGCATAGCCATTCGGTCAGGTTCTTAATCTAACATAATTAATAGGTACATTGTATCAAAATTTGAAGATTACTAATAGGTACAGTGAAGTTAAATTAGAGTTCCACATAATAATTACGATTATAGGTGGATGACAGTGATTACAGTGAGTGATTATCTGTGGCACGGTGACCTATTGTAGTCATGGTATTGTGCTGTCTTTTACAGGAATTGATACAGTTTTGTTTTCTACATTGAATACGATTGTGTGTTAAGATAAGACCAGTTCCTCAGTCTCAGACCCCAGACCAGTTCCTCAGACAGTCTCAGACCCCAGACCAGTTCCTCAGTCTCAGACCCCAGACTAGTTCCTCAGACAGTCTCAGACCCCAGACCAGTTCCTCAGACAGTCTCAGACCCCAGACCAGTTCCTCAGACAGTCTCAGACCCCAGACCAGTTCCTCAGACAGTCTCAGACCCCAGACCAGTTCCTCAGTCTCAGACCCCAGACCAGTTCCTCAGACAGTCTCAGACCCCAGACCAGTTCCTCAGACAGTCTCAGACCCCAGACCAGTTCCTCAGACAGTCTCAGACCCCAGACCAGTTCCTCAGTCTCAGACCCCAGACCAGTTCCTCAGACAGTCTCAGACCCCAGACCAGTTCCTCAGTCTCAGACCCCAGACCAGTTCCTCAGTCTCAGACCCCAGACCAGTTCCTCAGTCTCAGACCCCAGACCAGTTCCTCAGACAGTCTCAGACCCCAGACCAGTTCCTCAGACAGTCTCAGACCCCAGACCAGTTCCTCAGTCTCAGACCCCAGACCAGTTCCTCAGTCTCAGACCCCAGACCAGTTCCTCAGACAGTCTCAGACCCCAGACCAGTTCCTCAGACAGTCTCAGACCCCAGACCAGTTCCTCAGTCTCAGACCCCAGACCAGTTCCTCAGTCTCAGACCCCAGACCAGTTCCTCAGACAGTCTCAGACCCCAGACCAGTTCCTCAGACAGTCTCAGACCCCAGACCAGTTCCTCAGTCTCAGACCCCAGACCAGTTCCTCAGTCTCAGACCCCAGACCAGTTCCTCAGACAGTCTCAAACCCCAGACAAGTTCCTCAGACAGTCTCAGACCCCAGACCAGTTCCTCAGTCTCAGACCCCAGACCAGTTCCTCAGACAGTCTCAGACCCCAGACCAGTTCCTCAGTCTCAGACCCCAGACCAGTTCCTCAGTCTCAGACCCCAGACCAGTTCCTCAGACAGTCTCAGACCCCAGACCAGTTCCTCAGACAGTCTCAGACCCCAGACCAGTTCCTCAGTCTCAGACCCCAGACCAGTTCCTCAGTCTCAGACCCCAGACCAGTTCCTCAGACAGTCTCAGACCCCAGACCAGTTCCTCAGACAGTCTCAGACCCCAGACCAGTTCCTCAGTCTCAGACCCCAGACCAGTTCCTCAGTCTCAGACCCCAGACCAGTTCCTCAGTCTCAGACCCCAGACCAGTTCCTCAGACAGTCTCAGACCCCAGACCAGTTCCTCAGACAGTCTCAGACCCCAGACCAGTTCCTCAGTCTCAGACCCCAGACCAGTTCCTCAGTCTCAGACCCCAGACCAGTTCCTCAGACAGTCTCAAACCCCAGACAAGTTCCTCAGACAGTCTCAGACCCCAGACCAGTTCCTCAGTCTCAGACCCCAGACCAGTTCCTCAGACAGTCTCAGACCCCAGACCAGTTCCTCAGTTTCAGACCCCAGACCAGTTCCTCAGACAGTCTCAGACCCCAGACCAGTTCCTCAGTCTCAGACCCCAGACCAGTTCCTCAGTCTCAGACCCCAGACCAGTTCCTCAGACAGTCTCAGACCCCAGACCAGTTCCTCAGTCTCAGACCCCAGACCAGTTCCTCAGACAGTCTCAGACCCCAGACCAGTTCCTCAGTCTCAGACCCCAGACCAGTTCCTCAGTCTCAGACCCCAGACCAGTTCCTCAGACAGTCTTACCTGTCCCGTCTCTTACCTGTCACTCCTCGCCTGTCACTACTCACCTGTCACTCCTGGACTGTCACGCCTCACCTGTCACTCCTGGACTGTCACGCTTCACCTGTCACGCCTCACCTGTCACTACTCACCTGTCACTCCTGGACTGTCACGCCTCACCTGTCACGCTTCACCTGTCACGCTTCACCCGTCACGCCAGTCAAGTGTCATATGTCCTAAGTCTGTAGAGATTTAGCTAAGAACATCTCTCGAGTGAGCCCAAGCTGTGAGCATCATGGGCAGAGGTCATGACCCCCAGGTGTGTGTGAAGGTCACACACACACACACACACACACACACACACACACACACACACACACACACACACACACACAAACCCATTAGCCACAGTCACAATCATTAGCCAATTAGCTACTAAACAGTCACATCAGGAGGAAGACAACAGTGAAGGAACAGGTGATGAAACTTAGGGTGGGCGAGGACAGGTACACAGAGAATGACAAAGAGGTGTGTGAAGAACTCAACAAAAGGTTCCAGGAGGTCTTTACAATAGAACAGGGAGATGTCGCGGCGCTAGAAGAGGTGGCAGCAAACCAGGTGACCTTGGATAGGTTCGAAATTACAAGAGACGAGGTCAAAAAGCACCTATTGGAGCTGGATGTGAGAAAAGCTGTTGGGCCGGATGGAATCTCGCCATGGGTATTGAAAGAGTGTGCAGGAGCGCTTTGCCTACCACTCTCCATAGTGTATAGTAGGTCACTGGAAACGGGGGACCTACCAGAAATATGGAAGACGGCTAATGTGGTCCCAATATACAAAAAGGGCGACAGACAAGAGGCACTGAACTACAGGCCAGTGTCCTTAACTTGTATACCATGCAAGGTGATGGAGAAGATTGTGAGAAAAAACCTAGTAACACATCTGGAGAGAAGAGACTTCGTGACAACCCATCAACATGGGTTCAGGGAGGGTAAATCTTGCCTTACAGGATTGATAGAATTCTACGATCAGGTGACAAAGATTAAACAAGAAAGAGAAGGGTGGGCGGACTGCATTTTTTTTGGACTGTCGGAAAGCCTTTGACACAGTACCCCATAAAAGGTTGATGCATAAGCTGGAGAAACAGGCAGGAGTAACTGGTAGGGCGCTCCAGTGGATAAGGGAGTACCTAAACAATAGGAAGCAGAGAGTTACAGTGAGGGGTGAGACCTCAGACTGGCGTGAAGTCACCAGTGGAGTCCCACAGGGCTCTGTACTTGGACCTATCCTGTTTCTGATATACGTAAATGATCTCCCAGAGGGTATAGACTCATTCCTCTCAATGTTTGCTGACGACGCCAAAATTATGAGAAGGATTAAGACAGAGGAGGACAGCTTGAGGCTTCAAGAAGACCTGGACAAGCTGCAGGAATGGTCGAACAAATGGCTGTTAGTTTAATCCAAGCAAATGTAATGAAGATAGGGGTAGGAAGCAGGAGACCAGATGCAAGGTATCACTTGGGAGATGAAATACTTCAAGAGTCCGAGAGAGAGAAAGACCTGGGGGTTGATATCACGCCAGACCTGTCCCGTGAAGCTCATATCAAGAGGATAACAGCAGCAGCATATGCCATGTTGGCTAACATAAGAACGGCCTTTAGAAACTTGTGTAAGGAATCTTTCAGAACATCATATACCACATATGTCAGACCAATCCTGGAGTATGCGGCACCAGCATGGAGTCCATATCTAGTCAAGCATAAGACTAAAATGGAAAAGGTTCAAAGGTTTGCCACCAGACTAGTACCCGAGCTGAGAGGTATGAGCTACGAGGAGAGACTACGGGAATTAAATCTCACTTCGTTGGAAGACAGAAGAGTTAGGGGGGACATGATCACCACATTCAAGATCTTCAAGGGAATCGACAGGGTTGATAAAAACAGGTTGTTTAACACAAGGGGCACACGCACTAGGGGACACAGGTGGAAACTGAGTGCCCAAATGAGCCACAGAGATATTTGAACGAACTTTTTTAGTGTCAGAGTGGTTGACAAATGGAATGCATTGGCAGTGATGTGGTGAAGGCTGACTCCATACACAGTTTCAAGTATAGATATGATAGAGCCCAGTAGGCTCACGAATCTGTACACCTGTTGATTGACGGTTGAGAGGCGGGACCAAAGAGCCAGAGCTCAACCCCCGCAAACACAACTAGGTGAGTACAACTAGGTGAGTACACACACACACGCGCGCACACACACGCACTCACGCGCACATACACACACACACACACACACACACACGCACACGCACACGCACACGCACACGCACACGCTCGCACACACACACACGCGCGCGCACACACACAGAGCGAGACTCGACCTGGTCTTCACCCTGAACGACTCTGACATAAGAGAAATCAGTTTTGAGGCCCCAGTAGGAATGAGCGACCACAGTGTACTGGTGTTTGAGTACCTGATTGAAGAAGGGTTATTGAACTCGAGGAGGGATACCGAAACCAAAAGGTTAGCATACCGAAAGGGAAACTATAAGGAGATAAGAAAATTCCTAACAGATATAGCATGGGAAACAGAGCTCAGGGAAAAGACGGCCCAAGATATGATGGACTACATCACGCAAAAATGCAAGGACGCAGCAAACAAGTTTGTCCCAGTCCAAAAGGAAAACAGTGAAATGAAGATGAGAAACCCATGGTTTAATCAGAGATGTAGGCCAGCTAAGCAGCAAAGTAAAAGGGCATGGAGAAACTATAGGAATAACAGAACACTGGAGAGCAGAGAAAGATACCAGAATGCCAGGAATGAATATGTCAGGATGAGAAGAGAGGCAGAAAGACAATACGAAAATGACATCGCAAGCAAGGCAAAGACTCAGCCTAAATTGCTGCATAGCCACATCAGGAGAAAAACAACAGTAAAGGAACAGGTTATGAAATTAAGGATAGGGGCAGAAGGATTCACTACAAACGACAAGGAAGTGTGTGAGGAACTGAATAAGAAATTCCAAGAGGTCTTCACCTTAGAGCAAGGAGAAATCCAAGAGATAAGAGAGGGAATAGCTAACCAGGAATCACTGGAAGAGTTTGAGATTACCAGCGGGGAAGTAAGGAAGTGTTTACTAGAGTTGGATGTGACAAAGGCTATAGGCCCAGATGGAATCTCCCCTTGGATACTAAAGGAAGGCGCAGAAGAACTGTGCCTGCCACTCTCTATAGTGTATAACAAATCACTGGCAACAGGGGAACTGCCAGAAATTTGGAAAGCAGCTAACGTAGTCCCGATATACAAGAAAGGGGATAGACAGGAGCCACTGAATTACAGACCAGTGTCCCTAACCTGCATACCATGCAAGATGATGGAGAAGATTGTGCGAAGAAAGCTAGTGGAGCACCTGGAGCGAAAGAACTTTGTAACACAGCATCAACATGGATTCAGGGATGGCAGGTCCTGCCTCACAGGGTTACTTGAATTCTACGACCAGGCAACAAAAATAAGGCAAGAAAGAGAAGGGTGGGCAGACTGCATATTTTTGGATTGTCAGAAAGCCTTTGATACAGTGCCACACAAGAGGCTAGTGAAAAAACTGGAGATGCAGGCTGGAGTGAAAGGGAAGGTACTCCGTTGGATACAGGAGTACCTAAGTAACAGGAGACAACGAGTCAGTGTGAGGGGTGAGGTCTCAGATTGGCGAGACGTTACGAGTGGAGTCCCGCAGGGGTCAGTCCTTGGACCTATACTGTTTCTGATATATGTAAATGATCTTCCAGAGGGTATAGATTCGTTCCTCTCAATGTTTGCCGATGATGCAAAAATTATGAGGAGGATTGAAACAGAGGACGATAGTAGGAGGCTACAAGATGACCTAGACAGACTGAGTTAATGTTCCAACAAATGGCTGTTGAAGTTCAACCCGAGTAAATGCAAAGTAATGAAACTAGGCAGTGGAAATAGGAGACCAGACACAGGATACAGAATAGGAGATGAAGTACTTAATGAAACGAACAGAGAGAAAGATCTAGGAGTTGATATCACACCAAACCTGTCTCCTGAAGCCCACATAAAAAGAATAACGTCTGCGGCATATGCAAGGCTGGCTAACATCAGAACAGCGTTCAGGAACCTGTGTAAGGAATCATTCAGAATCTTGTACACCACATATGTAAGACCAATCCTGGAGTATGCGGCCCCAGCATGGAGCCCGTACCTTGTCAAGGACAAGACGAAGCTGGAAAAAGTCCAAAGGTATGCCACTAGACTAGTCCCAGAACTAAGAGGCATGAGTTACGAGGAAAGGCTGCGGGAAATGCACCTTACGACACTGGAAGACAGAAGAGTAAGGGGAGACATGATCACAACCTACAAAATCCTCAGAGGAATCGACCGGGTAAACAAGGATAAACTATTCAACACTGGTGGGACGCGAACAAGGGGACACAGGTGGAAACTGAGTACTCACATGAGCCACAGAGACGTTAGAAGGAACTTTTTCAGTGTCAGAGTAGTTAACGGATGGAATGCATTAGGCAGTGATGTGGTGGAGGCTGACTCCATACACAGTTTTGAATGTAGATATGATAGAGCCCAGTAGGCTCAGGAATCTGTACACCTGTTGATTGACAGTTGAGAGGCGGGACCAAAGAGCCAGAGCTCAACCCCCGCAAACACAAATAGGTGAGTACACACACCCACCCACCCACCTAGGCTGATTACGTGACTCTGGGCCAGTTAGGGTTCACGGTGTGGACCATTATGGTCCAGAGTGGACCTGGAATGTGGTGTCGGAGGCGTCAGGCGAGACAGGGTGAGCGAGGACCCACTATGTAACAACAATTGAGAGCGTGGGTAAACATTACGGGTTATTCATGCCCGTGCCTGTTCTTGGGCGGCTTCGTCAATCAATCAATCAATCAATCTGGGAAACAGATCTACGCCTGACCGTAGTGTGGTGTATGCTGTATACATACTAAGTTGTATTTGAGGTGTATGAGCTCTGTATACTTCATGGGTTTCTGACACCGCGGCTGTGACCTCCCCCCCCCCCGGGGTCACGCTAGTAGGCCCAGTGTTGGCGAGTATAATATATAATACTTGGTATAATAACACCTCACTATATATCATTCAATAGGAAGCAAAGCAGATGTTTTCAAAACACCTGTCACGTCTCACCTGTCACGTCTCACCTGTCACGTCTCACCTGTCACGTCTCACCTGTCACGTCTCACCTGTCACGTCTCACCTGTGACTTGTCACTACACAAGAGAGGAAGAAAGTGTTCAGGTAATTAGCGCACATCACATCATTAGCTGAGATTCCAGACCGGTGATTGGTCAGCTGAATTATGGATACTGCAGGCTGATCCAGAGCGAGAGAGAGAGAGATGAGAGATGGGGGAGAGAGAGGGGAGAGGTGGGGGGGGGAGAGGTGGGGGAGACAGGAATGCTGTGCTTGCAGACGTGACTATGCAAGAGAGTGCCTTCAACGGTCACATACTGGAGGCTCGAGTGTATGTCCCACCGCGGCTGACAGGATGTGACCCAGCCTCCAGGTCAGCCTCTGGCAGGTCCTTGTTACCGGGGTGACAGCTGGTGACACAAGGTTGGAGGTTCAACAAGCATCCTCCAGCTCTCAACAGCAATATATACAGACAACCCTTCAAGGTGGAAGAGCTTCACAGTCGGCTGTATCCAGACGGGAACCAGAAACTAGGACAAAGTTTGCACCGGGAAGAGAGGGTTCCAAAGTCTGATTGGTTCTATTTACAGATGTAAATAGTAAATTTACATGTAACCTGCTCATCATGGGGGACTTCAATCACGGAAGGATTGATTGGGAAAACAAGGAACCGCATGGAGGCGAGGATACGTGGAGAGCCAAACTACTGGAGGTGGCGACTAGAAACGTCTTAACCCAGCATGTCAGAGAACCCACAAGGATGAGAGGAAATGACGAACCAGCGAGACTCGACCTGGTCTTCACTCTGAACGACTCCGACATAAGAGAAATCAGTTTTGAGGACCCAGTAGGAATGAGCGACCACAGTGTACTGGTGTTTGAGTACCTGGTTGAAGGGGTTATTGAACTCGAGGAGGGATACCGAAACCAAAAGGTTAGCATACCGAAAGGGAAACTATAAGGAGATAAGAAAATTCCTAACAGATATAGCATGGGAAACAGAGCTCAGGGAAAAGACGGCCCAAGATATGATGGACTACATCACGCAAAAATGCAAGGACGCAGCAAACAAGTTTGTCCCAGTCCAAAAGGAAAACAGTGAAATGAAGATGAGAAACCCATGAATTAATCAGAGATGTAGGCTAGCTAAGCAGCAAAGTAAAAGGGCATGGAGAAACTATAGGAATAACAGAACACTGGAGAGCAGAGAAAGATACCAGAATGCCAGGAATGAATATGTCAGGATGAGAAGAGAGGCAGAAAGACAATACGAAAATGACATCGCAAGCAAGGCAACGACTCAGCCTAAATTGCTGCATAGCCACATCAGGAGAAAAACAACAGTAAAGGAACAGGTTATGAAATTAAAGATAGGGGCAGAACGATTCACTACAAACGACAAGAAAGTGTGTGAGGAACTGAATAAGAAATTCCAAGAGGTCTTCACCTTAGAGCAAGGAGAAATCCCAGAGATAAGAGAGGGAATAGCTAACCAGGAACCACTGGAAGAGTTTGAGATTACCAGCGGGGAAGTAAGGAAGTGTTTACTAGAGTTGGATGTGACAAAGGCTATAGGCCCAGATGGAATCTCCCCTTGGATACTAAAGGAAGGAGCAGAAGAACTGTGCTTGCCGCTCTCCATAGTGTATAACAAATCACTGGCAACAGGGGAACTGCCAGAAATTTGGAAAGCAGCTAACGTAGTCCCGATATACAAGAAAGGGGATAGACAGGAGCCACTGAATTACAGGCCAGTGTCCCTAACCTGCATACCATCTTGAGGTTATCTTGAGATGATTTCGGGGCATTTTTTAGTGTCCCCGCGGCCCGGTCCTCGACCAGGCCTCCACCCCCAGGAAGCAGCCCGTGACAGCTGACTAACACCCAGGTACCTATTTTACTGCTAGGTAACGGGGGCATAGGGTGAAAGAAACTCTGCCCATTGTTTCTCGCCGGCGCCCGGGATCGAACCCGGGACCACAGGATCACAAGTCCAGCGTGCTGTTCGCTCGGCCGACCGGCTCCCTTTAAGCCGCTCCATCCTGGAACCTTCATCTTAAAAAACACACAAGGAAGCTCGAAAAGGTGAAGAAGTTTGCAACGAGACTCGTCCCAGAGCTGCGAGGGATGAGGTACGAAGACAGACTGAAGGAACTAAACCTGACGACATTAGAATGGAGGGAGAGGGGGGACATGATTCAGACGTATACAATACTTAGAGAGATTAACAAGGTGGAAACAGAGGAAATGTTTACAGTGAATAACAACAGATCAAGAAGGTACGGATGGAAGCTTGAGACTCAGATGTGTCATAGAGATGTTAGAAACTTTTCCTTTAGCGTGAGGATAGTGAGTAAATGTCATGACCTAAAGGAGCAGGCTGTAGAGGCTATCTTGAGATTATCTTGAGATGATTTCGGGGCTTTAGTGTCCCCGCGGCCCGGTCTTCGACCAGGCCTCCACCCCCAGGAAGCAGCCCGTGACAGCTGACTAACACCCAGGTACCTATTTACTGCTAGGTAACAGGGGCATAGAGTGAAAGAAACTCTGCCCAATGTTTCTCGCCGGCGCCTGGGATCGAACCCAGGACCACAGGATCACAAGTCCCGCGTGCTGTCCGCTCGGCCGACCGGCTCCCTAACTCCGTTCATAACTTTAAAAGCAGGAATGATAGAGAAATAGGTCAGTAGTCATTGCATTAGACAACCAACGGATAGAAAAGCGGGGTCCAAGAGCTTGAGCTCGTTCCTGCACAAATAGGCGAGTACACACAGACACACACACACGAGAAGCATCACGTGACCACCAGCCAGAGAGGGGGGGGGGGAGGCAGTGGGAAGGGAATTATCAGGGGGAAAGCGCCAAGCCATTACGACTATATAGCACTGGGAAGGGGCCAGGATAAGGATTTGGGATGGGACGGAGGGAAGGAATGGTGCCCAATCATTTGGATGGTCAGGGATTGAACGTCGACCTGCATGAAGCCAGACCGTCGCTCTACCGTCCAGCCCAAGTGGTTGGTCATGGAGGCAGTGGGAGGACCCCCGAGTCAGGGGTCAGGTTGGGCACTCAGGACTCCTGGTGGCCTCCAGGTGGCGTTGCTGTCACCGTGTGGTGGCGCAGTGGTCTAGGGCGAGGGCTTGGCAGTACCAAGTGACCGGGTTCGAATCATCCTCATCGCTCCTTTACTGATTTTCTCATTGATTCATCACGTGAAGGTGATTTCATTGTGGGAGGGGGGGGGGGTAGTAGAGAGGTACAGTTTCCGTGGCGCAGTGGTAACACACGCAACCCGCGCTTTGCCAGCGCTTTGGCCTGGGTTCGTATCCTGGCCGAGGAGGATTGATCAGGCGCCAGTCCTTAACTGTAGCCTCTCTTCACCCAGCAGTGAATGAGTACCTGGTTCTAAAACGATTTGGCAGGTCGTATTCCAGGGAAAATTAAGATTAAGACAACCTTTTGATTTGATTGATATATAAATCCAATTTAAAGGTTTGGCGGGTCAAGCCTCGGAGCCCAGGTGCCGGCAAGTGGTCAAGGCTTTGACTTTTCCTGTCAAGACTTCCAGCTCTAGTGCCCGAAACGCTGTACGTATTACTGGCTTCAGGTGTTGTATGCACTAGATCTATCTATAAATCCAACATTATGTTTATAACTCATCTTCTATGTATGCACTTTAACCTGAATAAACATTTGAAATTTGTAATTTCCTGACAAGTATTTCTGTGCGTTCGTCAGACATTTTATTTTGTGTAGTGTCATGTAAGGTTTAGTTCACGTACGATTTTTTGGAGCTGATGTAAGGTGATGACAAATTAACTCTCTTGAAAGCTCAATTATGCCAATATACATTATTGAAAAGTGTATACCATTCATGAGGCCACGTGAATAGGTAATTATGAGTGCAAGATTTAGGGTATAATAAAGTGGTTATACTCTTCTGGGTATGATGTCCATCATGATGTGGGCATTTGTCTTCTGTTGTGTGTTTGATGGATTTATAATGTAACGTGGTGATCTCTGATGGTGTGTTGGGTTAGTGTTGTTGGTCACTGCCCGTCACAGTGTTGTGTGACGGTCACTGCCCGTCACAGAGTTGTGTGACGGTCACTACCCGTCACAGTGTTGTGTGACGGTCACTACCCGTCACAGTGTTGTGTGACGGTCACTACCCGTCACAGTGTTGTGCGACGGTCACTACCCGTCACAGAGTTGTGTGACGGTCACTACCCGTCACAGTGTTGTGCGACGGTCACTACCCGTCACAGTGTTGTGTGACGGTCACTGCCCGTCACAGAGTTGTGTGACGGTCACTACCCGTCACAGAGTTGTGTGACGGTCACTACCCGTCACAGAGTTGTGTGACGGTCACTACCCGTCACAGAGTTGTGTGACGGTCACTACCCGTCACAGAGTTGTGTGACGGTCACTGCCCGTCACAGAGTTGTGTGACGGTCACTGCCCGTCACAGTGTTGTGTGACGGTCACTACCCGTCACAGAGTTGTGTGACGGTCACTACCCGTCACAGAGTTGTGTGACGGTCACTGCCCGTCACAGTGTTCTGTGACGGTCACTACCCGTCACAGTGTTGTGCGACGGTCACTACCCGTCACAGTGTTGTGTGACGGTCACTGCCCGTCACAGAGTTGTGCGACGGTCACTACCCGTCACAGTGTTGTGTGACGGTCACTGCCCGTCACAGAGTTGTGCGACGGTCACTGCCCGTCACAGAGTTGTGTGACGGTCACTACCCGTCACAGAGTTGTGTGACGGTCACTGCCCGTCACAGAGTTGTGTGACGGTCACTACCCGTCACAGAGTTGTGTGACGGTCACTACCCGTCACAGAGTTGTGTGACGGTCACTACCCGTCACAGTGTTGTGTGACGGTCACTACCCGTCACAGTGTTGTGTGACGGTCACTACCCGTCACAGTGTTGTGTGACGGTCACTACCCGTCACTGAGTTGTGTGACGGTCACTACCCGTCACAGAGTTGTGTGACGGTCACTACCCGTCACAGAGTTGTGTGACGGTCACTACCCGTCACAGAGTTGTGTGACGGTCACTACCCGTCACAGTGTTGTGTGACGGTCACTACCCGTCACAGTGTTGTGTGACGGTCACTACCCGTCACAGTGTTGTGTGACGGTCACTACCCGTCACAGTGTTGTGTGACGGTCACTACCCGTCACAGTGTTGTGTGACGGTCACTACCCGTCACAGTGTTGTGTGACGGTCACTACCCGTCACAGTGTTGTGTGACGGTCACTACCCGTCACAGTGTTGTGTGACGGTCACAACCCGTCACAGTGTTGTGTGACGGTCACTACCCGTCACAGAGTTGTGTGACGGTCACTACCCGTCACAGAGTTGTGTGACGGTCACTGCCCGTCACAGAGTTGTGTGACGGTCACTGCCCGTCACAGAGTTGTGTGACGGTCACTGCCCGTCACAGAGTTGTGTGACGGTCACTGCCCGTCACAGAGTTGTGTGACGGTCACTGCCCGTCACAGTGTTCTGTGACGGTCACTACCCGTCACAGTGTTCTGTGACGGTCACTACCCGTCACAGAGTTGTGTGACGGTCACTGCCCGTCACAGAGTTGTGTGTGTGTGTCTTTTTCCTTATCTTTGTATCTCTCTCACTGTCCTTCTTCTATCTTTCTCTTCTCTGCCTCTGTTCTCTTCCATTCTCTCTGTAGCTTTCCGTGTCTCTCTCTCTCTCTCCTGTCTATGTCTTTCTTCTTCATGTCTCTGTCTCCCTCCTTCTGTCACTATGTCTCTATCCTTCTCAGTGTATGTTTCTCTCTCTGTCTCCACCTCTCTCTCTCTTTCCTTCCCTGTCTATATCTCCTCTCTCTCTCTCTGTCTCTCATCTTCTTTCTGTTTCCTCCCCATATCTCTTCTTCTCTGTCTCTCTGTATCTCTCTGTCGGTGTGTGTCTGTGTGCCTATATCACTCTTTCTCTACATCTCTCCATGTCTCGATCTGTCTCTCTTATGTCTTGCTCTTTCCTTGTCTTAATGTGTGTCTGTTATTCTCCTGACTAATTATGTCTCTTTGTCTTTGTTCATCTCTGCATCTCTCTCTATTCTTGTCTCTCTTCTTCTCTCTGTTTCTGTCTCTTTCTCTGAATTCATCTTCTCTCTGCCTATGTCCCTTTCTCTGTCTATCTTTGTGTGTCTGTCCACTCTCTGCCTCTGTCTTCTCTCTACTCTGTCTCGACTCTCTAACTCTTTCTCTCGCTTTATCCTTTCTATCTTTTCTCACTCCTCTCTCTCACTCTCTGTCTCTCTCACTCACTTTCTCTCTCTCTCTCTCTCTCTCTCTCTCTCTCTCTCTCTCTCTCTCTCTCTCTCCTCTTATTATAATTATAATTAGTTATTATACCTAATAATTCCAATAATTAATAATTACAAATAACGTTCAAAAATCTTTGCTCTAAACGTTATATCATAACAACAAAAACACGTGTTAATAAAACGTTATAATACTTGTCATAATCGTTTCTACAAATTCTCAAAACACGTGAATAAAACGCAATTAAAAACGTGAAAAAAAACAAACATATTTGTAAAACGTTTAGAAAACGTTTGGTGGGAATGTTGTCGTGTCACGATCATTCCACTCCACGATGTTATCGTTGATGTAACGCGAACACATCAACGTTAAAACATCAACGCGTTAACTCACACGTAACTTACGTAACTTACACGTAACTCACACGTAACTTACACGTAACTTACACGTAACTTACACGTAACTCACACGTAACTTATACGTAACTTACACGTAACTTACACGTAACTTACACGTAACTCACACGTAACTTACACGTAACTTACACGTAACTCACACGTAACTCACACGTAACTTACACGTAACTTACGTAACTCACACGTAACACCACAAAAAAATTAACTGGATTGTTTGCCTTCGCTGGCATGGACAATTCAGAGGTTAATTAGACACTCGCAGAACCAAAATGCTGACCTCTCGCAAACTGTCCATTTTATACCCCCCAAAACAGTAATTGTTTTGCAGCGATTCTTTAATTGTTTCACTTCCTGCAACACAGCTGCTGTTGACCCGATATCTGTGCTGGTCTGTGGCGGTGTATTTGCTGTGATGAGCACAGCAGCACTACCCGTGGTTGGTTGCTGCCCCTAGGGGGGGGGGAGTATATGGTAGTATGGGGCGGTGAATGGTTGTATGGGACGGTGAAAAATAGTATGCTAGACATCTTGGCAGCGTGTAAGCTCTTACAAGGACCTGTGACACTAATCACCTCTAAGGTAAATACAGGAGACATTCACTCATACACTGTTAAACACTCCATGTTATATGTAAAAATATTACATGTCTGTATCAATAAATGGAAAAGTCAGTCTGTTTGGCTGTCAGTCTGAGGCCAGATACTTAGGGCTTGCCTCTCTCAACTTTGCACCCTCATTCGTGTTGGGTCCATGCCCAACATGGTTAATCTCATCACAATTCAAGAGGGAACAGCGTGCTATAATCATATACTCCCCTCCACACCGAGACACACTTCCCCGCCGACCAAGGATCTGGGGGTTCATATCAAACAGAGACCTGTCCCCTGAAGCCCACATCAAAAGGATATCATCAGCGGCGTATGACAGGTTGGCAAACATAAAAACTGCCTTTAAAAACTTGTGCAAGGAATCATTCAGAACCTTGTATACCACATATGCCAGACTAATCCTGGAGTATGCAGCTCCAGTTAAGAGTCCATACCTAATTAAACATAAAACAAAGTTTGAGAAGATTTAAAGTTATGCCACCAAAATAGTGCCCAAACTGAGAGGTATGTGTTACGAGGAAACGTTACGGGAATTAACACTCACTTCCCTGGAAAACTGAACAGTAAGGGGAGACATGATCACTACCTACCAATTTATCATATTAATTGACAGGGTGGACAAAGACAAACTATTTAGCACGGGTGGAACACGCACAAGGGGACACAGGTGGGAACCGAGTACCCAAAAGAGCCACAGGGACGTTAGAAAGAACTTTTTCAGTGTCAGAGTAGTTAAATACACTTTCGCGCTATCTGGACGCTCCGGCGCGTCCCGTTTCGTCTAACGCTAACGCATAGTGGACATAAAGTTGAGTCCTCTTTTAAAATATTTGTATAAAATTCAATTTTTATCCGATTTACTTTGGGTTTGTTTCAAACTGCGCGCTATGAGGCTCTCTTTCTCACCACTAGGCTGCATGGTACAATAAGTTCATGAAAGGTGTGGATAACTTCGATCAAATGGTATTTTGTCCCAAACGGGTTGCAGGTGGGTGACTTTAGCCGTTTATACTGGTAATGCTTCCCCCATATCATGTATTATATGCATATGTCTGTTTAGGGAATTTTATTCCGATCAATATACAACCAAAAATAACTGTGTGCAACAAGTATAAACTTGACAAACATAACAAAAGTAAAAACATTTCGTGTGTGTTTGACGCTCACTGATATGTTCCAGCGTTGTTTTATATTTGGCGCTATTCTAACTTACGCTTTGTTGATATTTTTTACCTATGGGCACATAGAACATTCTATTGCGAACACATTGACACAAAAATGAATGACGTACATAGAAAATTAATGTCATGAGAGTGAAATAAGTATAAACTTTCAAAGCGCCGTGCGTCGTCCCGTCACCGATACCGGGTAACAATTTCACCACTTCCCACACTCTTGCGGGCGGGCCGCATCATTATTCTACGCTTATATTCATATCACCGTGTTGGGAATTTCATTGCGAGTCCATTGATACCAAAATTAACGCTGTAGAATAAGTGTGGAGGTGATTACAATCCCAAGAGTAAAAACATTTTGTTGCTGATGGGCGCTCACGGCGAGTCATCTTCGTAGTTATTTATTTGGTGCTGGTATCCCTATACGTTTCGTGACTTTTTTTACTGATGTTCTTCTAGAGAATTTTATTGCGAACACGTTGGTACCAAAATGAAATACGTAGCATGAGAACTAAGGTCAGAAGAGTAAAAAGAGTATACACATTTTTGTTTTTACGCTTAAGCAATAAAAACGCTGCGCGCACATTCGGTTGGCTGAGTGACCTTTGCGGAAAGCGCGAAAGTGTTAAATTAACAAACGGAATGTATTAAGCAGTGATGTGATGGAGGCTGACTCCATACACAGTTTGAAATGTAAATATGATAGAGCCCAATAGGCTCAGAAACCTGTACACCAGTTGATTGACAGTTGAGAGGCGGGACCAAAGAGCCAGAGCTCAACCCGCAATTACAACTACGTAAGTACACCGATTTTTCACACTCACGCTGGAGTCATATTTTACTAAATATGGATTTGTTCATTTAATGCATCACGTTAGTGTGATTTCTGTGTGTAATGATGTAAGGGCGAAGAGGGAGAACGGCCTATTGATACAGCTCGAGTGCAGGGGGGAGTTGAGTAAAACCCTGGTTTGTGTCTCGGAGAGGCTGCAGGATCCAGTAAGTTTAGTAGAACTTCGGTTTCACCCCTTTTTACCCTGTCGTAGCTCAGTCGATTAAGGCAGTGTCTGGGATGCTCCCGGACGCAGGTTCGAATCCTCGTCACGGCCCTTGTGGATTTGTTCACTAAATACTTTAAAAAATAACTGGTCTTGATGTTTTCAAAGTACCTTAAAAGACTATGCTGCATCACTGATCTGGGAAGATTTGCACAAAATTTCCACTCCTCATACTTCGGGCGTTGGTAGCTAAAACCCTGACCTTAAAGCCAAGCCACGATCATCACTACACACCTCCTTACAGACGCAGTTACTGCACCTCTCTCGTTACCAGACGAGACGAATCGTCTTGCAGGAACGACTGGTCGGTAAAGAACGACCCCCTCACTTCTTGCAAGATATATATATTGAACATACAGAAGCACACACACAGAGAGAGAGAGAGAGAGAGAGAGAGAGAGAGAGAGAGAGAGAGAGAGAGAGAGTGAGAGAGACCAAGGCCTATTGACCTATTCGACAGTTCACTTCACTTTGGGTTACACATTCAGGTTCTCGAGGTACCATTTCTATTCTGCCTTTAAAAATGTCGACTGAAAAGATTCCTGCCAGAATCGACAATCTTACCCTTTACATTATATTCAATAACATATACATATTCAGAATATATATATATATATATATATATATATATATATATATATATATATATATATATATATATATATATATATATATATATATAATGTTCAAAAATATTCTTTGTGACGTTTCGAAAATGTACATCTTCATCATCAGATCTAAATAAAAAAATAATTAAGCAAAAAATATTGCTAGATATGCAAGATAAAAAAGTTAAAAATAAACCAGAAATGTCAAAATATAAGACAACATATGTTTCTTAACCCAAGAGACAGACAAGATATACCGTCATGAGGCATATTAATAAAGTTTGAGCAAGGAGAGGCTGATGACCGATATTATTAGAAACAAGTAATGCAAGAAGAACGTTTTTCAACATGGAAATTATACCCAGATGAGAGTGAGCTCTGGTAACATGGCATCTGGTTGAATTCCTCTTCAATAAATCAGGGACAAAAGAAGTCAAATTAAGCCTTAAAATAGTAAAAGTTTGCATCAATAACCTAAGTACTGAAACCATTGTCGTTGGCCAGTTTTACATCTGGAAATGACAGATATATTCACATCACATAAAGCACACCAATTTATCTTAGAATGATAAGAGAATTCCAGTAATCTTTCAGCTTAACAGCGTTCTCTCAACACCAAAAAAGTTCCATCCACAAATCACCTATTAAAACACCGAATTAAATTCTGGAGGACAATTCTTCAGCCAATTTTTCCTATTAAAAACTAATGAGAAATATATACAAGACTTGGATCCAGATGAGAGCTCATACCACCTCTGTCACTTTGTTTATAATAACTATTATTAAACAAAAAGTGCCCTGAACACAGTTCTAAAACTAATGTGAACTGTTTCTTAATAAATCCACAACAAAAGTTAGATGTAACAACTACGACCTTTATCATGATGCTGTAACGAAGGTGCTACACGAAGGTTCTATCTTGAGGTTATCTTGAGATGATTTCGGGGTTTTAGTGTCCCCGCGGCCCGGTCCTCGACCAGGCCTCCACCCCCAGGAAGCAGCCCGTGACAGCTGACTAACTCCCAGGTACCTATTTACTGCTAGGTAACAGGGGCATTCAGGGTGAAAGAAACTTTGCCCATTTGTTTCTGCCTCGTGCGGGAATCGAACCCGCGCCACAGAATTATGAGTCCTGCGCGCTATCCACCAGGCTATGAGGCCCCCCTCATTCCCCCCCTCTAAGTGATTGAGTTTACATGTCTGGGAGAGTTGTTGTTGTTGTTGTTAAAGATTCGCTACTTGGGGGGCCTGGTAGCCTGGTGGATAGCGCGCAGGACTCGTAATTCTGTGGCGCGGGTTCGATTCCCGCACGAGGCAGAAACAAATGGGCAAAGTTTCTTTCACCCTGAATGCCCCTGTTACCTAGCAGTAAATAGGTACCTGGGAGTTAGTCAGCTGTCACGGGCTGCTTCCTGGGGGTGGAGGCCTGGTCGAGGACCGGGCCGCGGGAACACTAAAGCCCCGAAATCATCTCAAGATAACCTCAAGATAACTTGGAACACACAGTTCCAAGTAGCACGGGCTATGGTGAGCCCGTAGGTACTCTGGCAGAGAGCCTTGCCTATAGGCCGTCTTTATGGTAATGCTCCCCCAGGGGACACCTTAAGAGGTGCTGGAACTTGTGAAGAATGATCTATATTGTCCAGGGGCCAGATTCACGAAAGCAGTTACGCAAACACTTACGAACCTGTACATCTTTTCTCAATCTTTGGCGGCTTTGTTTCCAATTGTTAAACAGTTAATGAGCTCCGAAGCACCAGGAGGCTGTTTATAACAATAACAACAGTTGAATAGGACGTTTTCATGCTTGTAAACTGTTTAATAAATGTAACCAAAGCCGTTAAAGATTGAGGAAAGATGTACACGTTCGTAAGTGCTTGCGTAAGTACTTTCGTGAATCTGGCCCCTGCGTATATGGATTAATACAGTTTGTTAATTTAGCTTCACAACGAATAATTTTACTGTTAATCGGATCTACGTTACTAAAAGATTAACTCTCTATACACAATCTATAATTACTTCTTTTAGGAGTCTCTCTTTGATATTTGAGCGGTTGTATATATAATTCTATATATAATTATATATAATTCTGTATATAAAATTTAATTCTTGTATATATTATTAAAGCCTATCCTATTATAAAAACTTTTAATAATTTGTAATGGCTTCATTCCTTACCTTGAGGTGCTTCCGGGGCTTAGCGTCCCCGCGGCCCGGTCGTCGACCAGGCCTCATGGTTGCCGGACTGATCAACCAGGCTGTTGGACGCGGCTGCTCGCAGCCTGACGTATGAGTCACAGCCTGGTTGATCAGTAATCAACATATCATACTTTGTTGCTACTTTCTTCATCATCTGTTATCAATAACTCCCAACCAGTCTCACCCACATGATCACATAAACACCATTACCTCTTTCTTTCTTTCTTTCTTTCCTCCTCAGCTCTCTCTTGCCTATTTATTACCTGTCTCTACCTCCTCATCACAATCGACTTGAGAATGGTCCAGGACGGACCGAAACGTCGTCGTCCCTTCAATTTCTAGTGTGTGGTCTGGTCAACACCATTACCTCCATTGTTTTTGTTATTATTACCATGATCTAACGCCCCCCATTGTTATCTCTGCCCCCATTATTGCCTTCACTAACACCCCCCTCGTGCTGTAATTATCGCTATTACCCTTAACACTTCCATCCTTCTCATCAGTAATATTACCGTTTGTCCCGTTGCTATTACTACAGGTGAAAGCCTAAGTCAAGGAAAAGCCCCAGTTAACTAAGCTTCAGTTAGGGAAAAGTCCCTGTTAACTAAGTTCCAGTTAGGGAAAAGTCCCTGTTAACTAAGCTTCAGTTAGGGAAATGTCCCAGTTAACTAAGCTTCAGTTAGGGAAAAGTCCCTGTTAACTAAGTTCCAGTTAGGGAAAAGTCCCTGTTAACTAAGCTTCAGTTAGGGAAAAGCCCCAGTTAACTAAGCTTCAGTTAGGGAAAAGTCCCTGTTAACTAAGTTCCAGTTAGGGAAAAGTCCCTGTTAACTAAGCTTCAGTTAGGGAAAAGCCCCAGTTAACTAAGCTTCAGTTAGGGAAAAGCCCCAGTTAACTAAGCTTCAGTTAGGGAAAAGTCCCTGTTAACTAAGTTCCAGTTAGGGAAAAGTCCCTGTTAACTAAGCTTCAGTTAGGGAAAAGCCCCAGTTAACTAAGCTTCAGTTAGGGAAAAGCCCCAGTTAACTAAGCTTCAGTTAGGGAAAAGTCCCTGTTAACTAAGTTCCAGTTAGGGAAAAGTCCCTGTTAACTAAGTTCCAGTTAGGGGAAACTTTGCCAGAACCCCATAGTGCTTACCTATAATTGACTGCGGGAGAGTGTAGCTGTGCATACCCCGTGTGAGAGTATCCTTTTTAGAGGTGAATAGGCTACAAGAAACCTCAGTCAAGAAAGGACTGAACCAGCATCAAACTAATGCTACTGAACTGAGTTACTGAACAAGAAGTTACACTGACGTCTCGAGTTACTGAACAAGAAGTTACACTGACGTCTCGAGTTACTGAACAAGAAGTTACACTGACGTCTCGAGTTACTGAACAAGAAGTTACACTGACGTCTCGAGTTACTGAACAAGAAGTTACACTGACGTCTTGAGATGCTGAGGACAGATTATACTTTAATGACTGACCAGAGATGTATAGAGCAGCTGCCGGAGTTCAAGTCCCTGGCACTCCTTATCTACTGGGTCGTGGAGTTTCTTGGGACCTCAGAAGGAGGTCACCAGAGTAGCTCGAACGGTCTTCACATCGATATAGAATTTATATTTGATGTGTATGGCCTTGAAAGGAGTTTGAATCCAAGTAATCCAAGCAACATAAAAGTGATCACGTTTATAAATAATAATGACAAAGTCGATACTGGGTTCAAGGGTTCTGAAGGTGTGAACGTAGAGGCAATTTGTAGTTCAACAATTAGTTTATTTACAAAACTTAATACTAACGACACATGGCAGGAATCATCTGACGTTTAATGTCTGTCGTGGTGCTTGACAAGGCTAGGCTAGCCGGAATAGCTGCTTCCGGTTCGGACTTACGACGACCTGTCCTCTTAAAAAGAACGTCGCTTTTGGCCGTATGGCCGAATTTGGACGTAATTTGAAAAAAAAAAATAAATAAATAAATTTGGGATTTTTTTTTTCAACAACAGTAAGTTAATGGTCCTCTGATAGGTTAGGTGGGCAGGAAATTCTCATAAAGTTGCAAAACGTTATGAAAAACGTTAATTTAAAGTATCCCCTTATAACCTCTGCGCGTACGCCGGACGACTCAAATAGAAAACGGAACAGTACCTCACTTTTGTGAGTCGATTTCATTTCAAATTACGTCCAAATTTGGCCATAGTGCCGCGCATACGAGCCAAAAGTGACGTTATTTTTTAGAGGACGAGTTGAGGTGAGTAAATGTACCTGTGGCGAAATGGTAAAACACTCGACCCCGAGCATCGCAAGCGCTTTGTCCTGGGTTCGTATCCTGGCCTGGAGTCTGACCCTAACTCTTAACAATTGCGGGCAACCACTCCAGAGATGAAACGGCAGCTCGACAAGACTGCAGCAAGTAGCAATAACTCAGTGAAAAAGACACCGGCCCCACGTTGCTGCCAGATGTGAGATCCGGTCGGCCGAGCGGACAGCACGCTGGACTTGTGATCCTGTGGTCCCTGGTTCGATCCCGGGCGCCGGCGAGAAACAATGGGGCAGAGTTTCTTTCACCTTATGCCCCTGTTACCTAGCAGTAAAATAGGTACCTGGGTGTTAGCCAGCTGTCACGGGCTGCTTCCTGGGGGTGGAGGCCTGGTCGAGAACCGGGCCGCGGGGACACTAAAGCCCTGAAATCATCTCAAGATAACCTCAAGATAACGTGTACATCTTTCCTCAACCTTTGACGGCTTTGGTTACATTTATTAAACAGTTTACAAGCATGAAAACTTGCCAATCAACTTTTATTGTTGTTATAAACAGCCTCCTGGTGCTTCGGAGCTCATTAACTGTTTAATAATTGTAAACAAAGCCACCAAAGATTGAGAAAAGATGGACAGGTTCGTAAGTGCTTGCGTAACTGCTTCGTAAAATTGACCCCTGTCACTGAGACGAGTCTTCCGTACAACACTCAAATGTTCACGTTACTTTACTTAATAAATACAATTACGTTATTATGTCTCCAAGACATACAAATCAAAAGTGTTAATTGTATCAATAACAGCACCCGGGTAATTAGCAATAATAATCGTAACGTAATTAGCAATAATAATCGTAATGTAATTAGCAATAATAATAACCCTGAATAATCGGCCGAGGATCTGTCACAACTTGACAGCTCAACTTATTTCACGAAGAACTTACGTAATGGCTCAACCCGTTCTCGCACTTTCGTATAGTCAATATTGACTTATTAAATACGTGCATATGTGACATACTAAACATACTAGTTTACCTTGAAAAGCTTCATAGAAAACACCGACCTTACCTAACCTTCTTAGTATGTTAAGATAAGCATCTTATTGCTTCGTAATTACAATTATTACTTAACCTATTATAGGTATAGGCGTCACTTAAGACAGCTAACGAACGCCGATTAGTTAACACGATTACTAATCACCACGTACTAAATAAAACAACAATTTAATACGTTAATTCAATACACTGACTTCAAGAATAATGAACACTACGTTACACTGACGTCTTAAGAATAGTAAACACGGAGTATACTGACTCCACAAGGCTCTGAACACAAGTTACACTGACGTCTCGAGATACTGAACACAAAGTTACACTGACGTCTCAATATAATGAACACAGTTACACTGACGTCTCAATATAATGAACACAGTTACACTGACGTCTCAATATAATGAACACAGTTACACTGACGTCTCAATATAATGAACACAGTTACACTGACGTCTCAATATAATGAACACAGTTACACTGACGTCTCGAGATACTGAACACAAAGTTACACTGACGTCTCAATATAATGAACACAGTTACACTGACGTCTCGAGATACTGAACACAAAGTTACACTGACGTCTCGAGATACTGAACACAAAGTTACACTGACGTCTCGAGATACTGAACACAAAGTTACACTGACGTCTCGAGATACTGAACACAAAGTTACAATGACGTCTCGAGATACTGAACACAAAGTTACACTGACGTCTCGAGATACTGAACACAAAGTTACAATGACGTCTCGAAATACTGAACACAAAGTTACACTGACGTCTCGAGATACTGAACACAAAGTTACAATGACGTCTCGAAATACTGAACACAAAGTTACACTGACGTCTCGAGATACTGAACACAAAGTTACACTGACGTCTCGAGATACTGAACACACAATTACACTGACGTCTTGAGATACTGAACACAAAGTTACACTGACGTCTCAATATAATGAACACAGTTACACTGACGTTTCAATATAATGAACACAGTTACACTGACGTCTCGAAATACTGAACACAAAGTTACACTGACGTCTCGAGATACTGAACACAAGAATACTAAACCCAAGTCCACCTGGCTACAGAGACCACCTAACATAATAGACACACTAATGAACACGACACACTGACACACTCGTGTCAATAACCACAATACACTGACACACTCGTGTCAATAACCACAA